>NC_090246.1:75143880-75229145 GCF_037325665.1 Littorina saxatilis
CCCGGGGAGCGAGCCAGTCTGAAGAGTACTCGGGTCCAGCGCGAGCGTTTTTTTTATAAAGTCTTAGGTATGACCCGGCCGGGGTTCGAACCCACGACCTCCCGATCACGGGGCGGACGCCTTACCACTAGGCCAACCGTGCAGGTTTTGAAAGGAAAGGCTACTTCTCATAAAATGCAAAGTGAACCCGCGCAATGACTCACCTCGCACATACAGGTGAAAAAGTGTCACATTACAAAAACACACGTCTACATCTTTCGGATCTGTCCGGAGCGGAAACATCAAAGTGTCAAGGGTTTGACAATAGCGGAAAATAGTGTTGAACTTAATCTGAGAAGAATGATTGACACCTTGCTTTATTCATGGTGCAACATGTGTGGGGGCAGAGATTGCATGAATTACGTTAAGAAGCGTGTGTCAAATATTGACACGGAAGTGTCGCATTGGTATTTATTATTGCATATAAAACGTTGTGATATAACTGCATCGCACTTAACAAGTATGTACCACTTCCTCGCCCCAATCTTCTTCTTCTTCATCTTCTTCTTTTCTTTGTTCATGGGCTGAAATTCCCACTGTACAGTCGTGTTTTCTTGCATGAGTAGTTTTTTTACGTGTATGCACGTTTTTATCCTGCCATTTAGGCAGTCATACGCCGATTTTCGGGGATGCACACTTGATATTTTCGTGTTTGGTTTAAACAGTTTTTGTTATTCAGTTGCATAAATACAAAGCCGTAATTGAATGTTATAATAAAAGAGCACAACAAGATAAAGTTATAAATGTGCTCTTAGAAACAAACGAGTAATGTGGCGGACGATATTGTAAATGCATGATATTTAAACAAATGAAAACAAGAACAACGACAACGAGAACTATAGCAACAGTGGTACGGAAAACTCACACACACAACACACACACACACACACACACACACACACACACACACACACACACACACACACACACACAAACACCCACACACACACACACACACACACACACACACACACACACACACACACACACACAGGACAATTTTCGTGTTTCTATAACTCACCAAACTATGACATGTATGGCTTACAGGATCTTTTTCGTGCGTACTAATTGGTCTTGTGCTTGTGTGCAATGCTTCCCTGTGATACCACCGGAACATTTATTATATCGATCAATCTCATCTTACTCTACCCAGTTTTCATTTCTCTTTTATAACAGGCCCTTTACCTCTCTCAGCAATAACATCCCACAGTTGTCAGATGAGCATCAGAGATGTGACAGATGAGGATTAAAACCACTGCAAGCTTTAGTGTCCCCACAGCATCCTACGGTTGCCCGACGAACTTCAGGGACAGACGAGGGGATTAAAACCACTGCAAGCCTTAATGTCCGCAGGGATGATCACAGGGCTACAGTTTTTCAGTGACCGCCTGTCACAACTGACCTCAAACTGTTGGACATTGTGTTACCATCTATTCGCAGCGGTGACTTCAACAGCAAAAGCACCGCCAAGTTTACTGACCCCATGAACAGGTCCTCTGTGGTGTCGCACACAGCAGCTATAAGTCTTTCTTGGAATAGCCGACTGACGACTTTCCCGCCTGACAAGAACGCATCAATTCGTGCAGAGTTGCATAAACAGCTAATTCATCCGACGATTTCTCTTGTGGTATGAATGACAGTTGAAGTCAACTTGTAAGATACAAAGGTGTGCTGATTTTACTGCCTCAAACTCGGACTCCAGCAATTGTAAAACTGTATTATGTTGTCCTGTTTAGAGGGAATCACCAAGGGTTGCTTGCTAACAAACGGAATATTCTATTCTCGATTCTAACAATGACCACAGTTACAAGTTGTTTAAGTCCAACATTTGGTGGGACAAAATCGTCGATAAGCTGCCCATATGAACGGTATTCTCGATTTAAAAGACACAATCCTTCTCGTGAAAACCGTGTGGGTTACCTTCTGAGAGCTGACCAGGCTTTTACATGAGATAAGACCATCCCGCCTTTGCTCATACGTCAAAAAACACAATACCCTGACTACCTGCTATGGTGAGTTGGACATTGTTGATGAATTATTTTCTGGACTTATTTTACAAATGATGAACTCAATATAAACTCATCACTCCGAAATTACCAGCCGCGCAGCATACGCAAATAGCCACCACACACTCTCACATAAAAAAGGAAATAGACATCCGTCTCACCAACTGGTGAGTATTGGGTTGACCATTGTCACAGAGTTCGAGGCTATTTGCACAAACACATCGGTGGATCGAGCCAAAGCATACTAAAAATCCACTGTCAGTTTGCAGATAAAAGGACACTTGGTGGCCACGAGAAACTGACATGGTCAAAATACTACCACCCATGCACTGAGCACTATATTTTGCTGACCACCGACAAAGGTCTTAGGCCCAGTTGCACAAAGACACCGACAGAATAAAAGGCGATGTCAGTTTACTCATAAATCACGTCGTGTTGAGTCCGGTTGCGCGTTTTCAAGTTTGCGTTATGTCCTACTTTGCCTTTGGGCTTATAAGCTGCAAGTTACTGGGATCGTTTAAGCACAGAGTCTTTGGAGATACCAACGTCAGTGAGGAATTAAATACACGGGGAGGAATTATGTGGACAATACAGATTTGTTGCTGATTTTGTCGTTTGTGGTGATCTGCAAACCTTTGGATGGACGTTCCGGTTCATTCGTTTTTAGTGCATTTATGGAAGACGATAACGGTTATCTCTTTTTTGTGTATGGCTCTCCCTATCTCTTTCTCTCTGTCTCTGTCTCTGTCTCTCTCTCTCTCTCTCTCTCTCTCTCTCTCTCTCTCTCTCTCTCTCTCTTAAACCCTTAATAAACCCCTGGCACTATAAGATGTTTGATGGGTTGTTGACAGACCAGCTTTTTTGTCTGTCCGAGGGGGAGCATATCCGTCTTTTGTTTCATAAATTTATTGACCAAGGCCGAAGGCCGCGGTCAATAAATATGAAACAAGAGTCGATATGCCCCCCGAGGACCGACAAAAAAGCTGGTCTGTCAACAAACCATCAAACATCGTTTTTGTCATCATTTTGGTAGTGAGAAAACAAGTGCACGATCAACCCAGGGAGCCATGCTTTGAAACACGGGTCCCGTGCTGATAACCACACGGGTCCCGGTTTGATAACCACTGGCAATCAAAGATGACGTGTGAAAGCAACTTTCTGTGTTTTTGAGTTCATTAAATGAGTTGGGATGAATATGTCAGGTTTGAGGATGCACAGTTCTGTAGGTTCATCTCGGTATTCAACCCCCTCGGCTTTCTGTTGTAAATATTAAGCTGAGTGATCGAATGTGGAAGCTACGTTTGGTCAAAGGTCACAGAAGATTTGCGTCGTGCAGCGAAGGAAAGAATCGCGATCTTGTTTCCGACTCGGTATACCTCTTTGTTTTTCATTAGACCTGTCATTCTGCTTGCTCGGCTTTGTTAGATGTTTGCATATCGTGTTGCTATTTTCTTTGCTTTTATTATTGTTTCTTATTTGTGCTTCGTTTATCGATACAACGTCTTGTGCACGGGTCAAAATGTGTGTGTGTTACACGACACTTGAGATTGCCACAAGTTCTCAAATGTCGTATAGTTGTGTTCTTTTATTCTACGTCGCCCGTCTTCGCAGCAGCAGAAAACAACTCGTCAAATTGAGTTCGAGGATTTATTTAGCATTCCATACATACAACTGCACATCGTAGCAGAACTCAAAGTAGAAGCTTTTTTAACATTCAAATCGCGCTGGCATATATAGCAAATATAGTGGGGCTCCTATGTTGCAAAATCATTCAAATCATGCAACAAACACCAAATTAAGCAAATATGAAGAGTTTTATGTGCTTAACAAAACCTGATACAGAGCCATCGCGAAAAATAAAAAATGGGTAGTTTTTAAACAATTTTTCAAAATGGCCGCCAGTGTAAACGGTTGGGTATGTTAGGCATATTTCACTTCATGTGATTAACAGCAAATTTGGCGTAATTTATGGACATTTGCTTTTGCTTAACAAAACCTGATACAGAGCCACCGTGAAAAAATTAAGAAATCAGTAGTTTTTTTACAATTTTCAAAATGGCCGCCAATAAAAGGGTATTTAGGCATTTTTGATGCTACAAGACATATTCTCTTGCAATAGAAACTAACACAAACACATTTTTAAACAAAACAATACATGTATTGTTGGTGCAGAGAATGATTGGACGGTGTGGGTGGCAGGGTTGAAGAATTTGTGGATTACCTAAACTGTGCAAAAATAAATATATTGCACCAATTTTCATACCAAAACGAAAACATTCATTCCTGTGCTGTTATATTCAATGTATGCTATTGAGGGCACTCAACTTGGCTAACTGGAACACTTTTAAGATAAAAGGTGGCCTTTACATGGGTTATTTGACCGCCGCCCAAATAAGGGTACCCCCAAAATAAAACTGATAAAAATGTAATGTATCAACTCAAAAGTCGACTAAAATTCATAATCGCTGTATTTCGAAAACGTTGTTTGTTCTCATGTGTTTACACAACTAGCACATTCCGGCAAGTGTCTATACTCAAAAGAAACTTTGGCAGTACTTGAAACAACCATCTGTCATATATACATGCGAAGTCAAAAATATGTGGGATGTAAGTCAACAAACCTGTGGCAGTTTTTAAAATATTATTTCGTGAAGATTTGAAAGTGTACTCAAACGGTTGAACTACGCCTCGTGCGTAGACACACATTCCTGAAAGTTTCAACGCAACCCACTTGGTCATTGCTAAAATACATGGATTTTAGTTGACTTGGGTATCCCTCAAATTTGACACATAAACATCTCATCCGTGAGATCGACACATACATCAGTAGGTACAATGGCACAACACTAGAAATATGCAAGATGGCGAAATAAAACAACCTGTTCTGGATGGATAATCAAGTTGACTTTCTCTTCGTATACAACAGTGACCCAGTTGTGCCTCGGGAATTGTCGTCGGCTTTTTTTGTCACATCTCTTTGTCACGTCAAGGGTATCCTTATTTTGACGGCGTAAATGATGATGTTAAAAAAAAATGTGCCAGATAGCGAAGATGCGAGCCTTTAATGGCATAGACAGTTTGAATAAAATGACACAGGAATAAAAGTTTGAGTTGGGGTATGAAAATGGGTGCAATAATATTTTTGCACAGTTTAGATGCTGACAGTTTTCACAGGCATGCAAGCACATTTGCAGAGAGCTGTGCTCTGCAGTCCTTCTTAGCAGCATTTGCAGCGTTTTGTTGTACAGCTCTTCTTGCAGGCACACCTCATGAGTTCTCGGCACACGCTGGATACCTCTTGAAAGCTCGTCCAGAATGACTCCCACTTTCCAGCCTTGAACTGCCAGCCCACAGAGTTTGGAAGTCTAATAGGTAGATGGCTCTTCTCAATCTCATGTCCTGCAGCAGCACCTCACTTGTAAGGGGATTATGGTCAATTTGGCAGCTCTTTTTACTGAAGAGGTACCGTCTAGCACTGTTTACACCCAGTACGTTGCTGGTTTTGTCCTACAAATGTACACCAAAAAGCTCTTGTGCTGCCCTGTCAGTGGTACTCAGCTTACAAAGAGGAGCAGACAACCTGAAGAAAGTTTGAGTGACGTCTTCAAATGCTTGCCATACTTCCCAAGCCTTCTGATTCCCCAATACCATTGAAGAACGACATAGTGTCACAGCCTGTAAGGCTATGCAAAATGGGCAGACAGGGTGACTTCTCTTGGCCAATGGCTTTGGCAATGTGGCGATACACTTCACGAGCAGAAAAAAACGCAACACAGCTGGAATGAGAAGCGGACTGTCTGGCCTCCTCTACATCCATGGTTCAGGAAATCAGCCTGTGGTACCCTTCACACAAAAGATGAAAAGTGACATTTTTATTGGAATGTATTTGAATAATGTTTACTATCTCAGAGAGTCGGTCAAAGCCGGGTTAGCAAGTCTTCACACAACAGACCAAAATGAAAGAAAATTGTATTTCATGAATTCGTATAATTCTTACTGTTTCAGGTTAAAAAACAAACAAACACAGTTTCCAGTGACCCAACTGATTCTGGAATCTTTCTGACCGCTACATTTATTCGCTTCAAACAGTCGCTAACAGAATGTTGACCATAGTGAGGGTTCGTACGTTAAACCCATCAAATTCACAGAGGTCGCTTACAAATGATGTGCAAACATGTTCCAATTAATACAAATAAAAAAATCTTACTGTTAAGATGTATTAGGTAACAAACCTTGATACAGTAGTACTAGTGAAATCGGCTCCCTTCTGTGGCACCGGAATAAATGCAGAACGCTTGTTCCCAGGAACCGGCATGTGGTGTAACTCTTGTAAGTTGTATATATATCCTGTAAAAATAAAATTCACACCAATGCACGGTCAACTTAAAATAAGCAAAAGGATGAGAAACAAGCAACAAACCAAAATTGTAAAACTCAAAGAGCGGTACCTCTTCATTTTTCAAAACCACTTATCTCATTTGATTAGCATACACTGTATGCTTTTGTCTGTTACCTACCGTCTTTGAAAGTTTGATCACAACACTGTAAAGACATGGGGAGTGGAGTGTTTTTATCTCCAGCTGGTCATCCTACTATCTGGCCTACCCTCACTCAGTTTTTGACTCTACCCCTCCCCACCTTATGGAAGTCCTTAACGTAGGCAGGACTAATCATTTATCATACCATGAACAATCTCTTTCTCCTCGCCTTTTCTTCAAAGTTCGTTTAATCTGTTTAAAATCACCAGCGTGGCGATCATGATTTCCTTACTTGTAATCAACAGATAGATCTAGATCTATCAGCATCACAATCCAGCTTGATGAGCTATTGCAAGATTACTCTGCATTTCAGCGCTTCACCCGATGAATAACAGACCCCAGGGGAGAATTAAACAGTAAAATGATGTGACATTGGTGAATGGATGCGTATTCTTGAAAACTTACCTTCAGAAACGTTGTTTTCGCTCAAATCAAAACACGCAATGTTGCGGAGGCCGCCATCTTGAATTTTCATGCTGCGGATATATAAAATTCTAAAAACGATCAAATTAAATACCAGAACACAAAAATACCCATAAGAGTATTTATGTCATGCATGTGTTATCAGCAGACAACTTCTGGTGCATGGTAAACCATTGAATTTTACATTTGCTGAGTTGGGAATATTTACTGCTGAGCGCTTTTGGTACGAATTTCGTCTGCTGTAAATGCAGCCTTTTATTCCCTATCAAAGACCAAAAAAACCGATTTCTGAAGTGGCTCTGTATCTGAAATCCCTTAAATAATTATAAGGAACAATACCACAAAGTATGATGTTTGTTGCAAGATGTGAATGATTTATGAGTGCGTCTGCAACATACGAGCCCCACTAATACTCAATCTCGAGAATATTCCAGACCGAACATGATACAACTACATTATATGAACTGTCCTTGAACTAGAATAGTGACGCTCTCTATGACGTACATCAAAGGTGCCGACGCACTTAATCCGAGCGAACACCACGAACTCACGACTAAAAACAGCGTGGTACACAACTTGTTTTGACAGGACTAGAAAATTCACCTGCATTCTCGCCCAAGCATAAATATTGTGTTTACAAAATATAATATCGGTACTTTCCCACAAAGTACAAATAAGTCAACCATATGCAACACACAAAACCGAACCAAAGCTCAGCAACGGCAGCGTTTCCTAACAGTGTGTCAGGTGTCGTTTTACTTGAACTTGACGTTCGTGTTTCTCCGAACGTCTGTGTATCGAAACACAGGTACACGCACTCCATGACTTTGTAAGAAGACATAACATATCGGTAGGTTTCATTTGTTTGTGACGAGTTTATTGAAGTAGTTTTGTTTTTTTGTTTACTTTTGCCAGTTTGCCAGTTGGTTTTTGGAACTTTGCAAAGCAGTGTCTTGTCGTCTGTTTAGGTCTGGGGAAACGCCAATGAAAAGAGCCGAAGAATCCTCGAGCGTTTCTATTGGGTTTGCTTTTGATTATCCATGTAATAGGGCTTCCTGCAACTATGCTAACCGGGGATTTATTCCCCGGGGAACATGAGATCTATTTCCCAAGTGCTTGTGAATGAAAACTCGTGAAAATGATGACAAATGCTTTTAGCCCATGTTGTGAATAACGCCCAACATTTATCCCCCAGCGCATACGAGTGTACGTGGTAGTAACAGTTTACGAACGCAGAAGCAGAATAAGAAGCTCCTTTTTGCACTCGAATTAAGAAAAAACACATTCCCGAAGAAAAACCAAGGTGAGCAGCCGCACAAAAAACATTTTATAATAATTTGTGATAATAATGTTAAACGCACTCACATGTCTGCCCATACCTCACGTTAATAAAATATATGTGTCCACAAATAACAAACTAACCCGGATTGAACACATTAACTATTCACTGACAAAACATATTTAAGGTACGCCCAAGCAATCTTAATTTCTGAAACATATATTCCCCCCGAAGCTACTGATTACAAGTTCAAAATTCTCCTCAACACTCGGAATAGATGATATCACGCCGTATGAACAGCAATCGGATGAGGTGTTTTGACACGAGCCCTTCAGCCTTTGCCTATTCCCATTAAATGCAGTTAGCTTCTGAATGCATTGGGCCTTGCATCCAGCTTTCTGGAAGTTTCACTGAGAAGGTTTGGATTACAAACAAAACAAGAAATTCCTCCGAGGTAGGAAAAACACCCCCGTCAAAGGGAAATAACCTTCTCAGTTGGTGGCAGTGAGAATGGTTATTTCCCTTTGACCATTAATATGTCCCTCTATAAGTCCTTGTAGAATCTTAATCCACCAATAACTCCCTAACCGTGTGTTTGACTGGTCCCAATTTTTGTAAGGACCGTCTCAGGAATGTATAGAACCTGTTCACCAAGTTTGGTGACGATCGGTCCGTTCATTCTTGAGATCTATATGCGAACACAAACACACAAACACACAAACACATCGACCGAATCCTATACACACCCCTATACCGGGGGTGTAACAAGAAAGGTTACATTATTGGAACGTTTTGATGCAGGACAAAAAACAACTTTCACGAGAACTTCACCCTATCGGCCTTTAATTCGGATAAACAAGAGAGACAACAAACACTATTAACTGATGCAACGACTTGTCTTATCTTATCGTATCTTACAATGGGATTGGTGTGATGTGTCCAAGATGGTCGAAGCAATGTCAAATGCAGTTTTGAAAAGGCTTGAGATTCAGAAATTGTGCAAATGGATAGATAGTTGTGAACATAATAAAGTGAACCTTCTTAGTTCGTGTCATTTTCGAGAAGAAAAACTGTAAAAGGTTAATTATTTTCCCCACGTTTTTAATCACGTGACTCAAGCATGTTTTGTGTGATTAATATCGCTTTTTTCCCCAAAACACTGTCGCATTTTAGCCTCTTCTGTGAAAGCTGCTTTGACTGAAGGAGAGTTCAGACGATGGTTTAAGGACTTTGTAGAAGGTGAACCGAGAAAGGTGGCTGCTTCGGAGCCACCAGCTGTGCCACACATGTGTCTAAGGCAGTCGCAAATCCAATAAAAACCTCATTAAATAACATTGCGCGACAACCGAAAAGCGGTATACATTCAATTGATTGAATGACAAAAGAAGTGTGAAGTATTGTGCTGGGAAGGACGTATATGGTGTTTTGTTTCTCTCTCTCTCTCTCTCTCTCTCTCTCTCTCTCTCTCTCTCTCTCTCTCTCTCTCTCTCTCTCTCTGTCTCTCTCTCTCTCTCTCTCTCTCTCTCTCTCTCTCTCTCTCTCTCTCTCTCTCTCTCTCTCTCTCTCTCTCTCTCTCTCTCTCTCTCTCTCTCTCTCTCTCTCTGGTTTTCTTTGTTTTGTTGGTTTACTTGGTTGCTTGACAATTTGAAAAAAACAATTGTGGGCGGTGTTTTTCCCATGCGCTGAGACTTCACACACACACACACACACACACACACACACACACACACACGGACGCACGCACGCACACACACACACACACATTTACACACACACACACACACACACACACACACACACACACACACACACACACACACACACACTCACACACACACTCACACACACACGTGAAAACACCAGCTGTTTTCTTCTACGATGAATAATGATGAGCGAATAATGCGTCATGGCAGTAAAAATAGGCTATGTATGTCTAAAAGGGACAGGTTGGAAGATTAGGCATTGCCTAAAACCTTTATCCCTTTGTATTAAAGTTTTGAATCTGAATCTGAATCTGAATCTCTCTCTCTCTCTCTCTCTCTCTCTCTCTCTCTCTCTCTCTCTCCATATGAGGTGTTTTGTTTCTCTCTCTCTCTCTCTCTCTCTCTCTCTCTCTCTCTCTCTCTCTCTCTCTCTCTCTCTCTCTCTCTCTCTCTCTCTCTCTCTCTCTCTCTCTCTCTCTCTCTCTCTCTCTCTCTCTCTCTCTCTCTCTCTCTCTCTCTCTCTCTCTCTCTCTCTCTCTCTCTCTCTGGTTTTCTTTGTTTTGTTGGTTTACTTGGTTGCTTGGCAACTTGAAAAAAACAATTGGTGTTTTTCCCATGCGCTGAGACTTCACACACACACACACACACACACACACACACACACACACACACACACACACACACGGACGCACGCACGCACACACACACACACACATTTACACACACACACACACACACACACACACACACACACACACTCACACACACACACACACACACACGTGAAAACACCAGCTGTTTTCTTCTACGATGAATAATGATGAGCGAATAATGCGTCATGGCAGTAAAAATAGGCTGCAATAAAAATCCAGTTTGCAAGACAAATTGGGCTCATGACATACACACAAGAAAAAGAGAGATGATCAACTCTCTATCTTTGCACGTAATCAAATGCATCGCACACATGGCTGCTTTAATTAAATGTATTGTGCAAGACAATCGGGGTTCGTGAACTAAGCGAACACATGTGACACCACTGGTAACCTTCTAAAATGTGCTTACAAGAGAAGGCGGCCTTTATCACAAAATCATCAAAGAACAGTGACCCATGTCTTGCCTCACAAAGCAGAAACAGATCAAACTGCTGACGTTCCAGAAGCAAGACTCGGAAAACAGGTTAATGAAGGGATCAAGGGTACCCAACGACGTGGAGAATGACCAAGGTGACACAGCAGAAGATTCAGACTTGCATCAACACCTGTCTGAGGCGCATCTGCAAGATCAGATGGACAGACAAGATCTGCAACGAAGAGCTGTGGCAAAGGGCGGGCCAAGAGCCCGTTGACAGCCAGATGCTGAGGAGAAAATGGGGCTGGATTGGACACACCCTCAGGAAACCCACATCCAGCATCACCCGCCAGGCTCTCACTTGGAACCCGCAGGGGAAAAGAAAACGAGGGAGGCCGAGAAACAGCTGGAGGCGTGACACATGTACAGAGGCAGAACTGAAGAGACAAGGCAACAGCTGGACAGAAGCGGAAAGAACAGCCCAGAACAGGGTGCGATGGAGAAAAATGTCGTCAATGGCCTATGCTCCGCTGGGGGCAAAGGGCCTAAGTAAGTAAGTAAGGGTACCCAACATCACATGGGTAACAAGAGGTTCTCTTCTTTTCCGTCACACGGTTTGGCAAAAAAACACACAAAAAACACACAATCCATCCACCTTTTGATTTTATACTGCTGGACAATACGGGAGAACAAAAACGCAGACACAGACAAGCACCGACACAGACACCAACTCATTTAACCATTTCAGACCCGTGTTGTCCACAACAAAGTTATTGTGCTTGTTTTTCAATGATTTCTTTCTTTCTTTATTTGGTGTTTAACGTCGTTTTCAACCGTTCAAGGTTATATCGCGACGGGGAAAGGGGGGGGGGGGGGGTGGGTGGGTGGGATAGAGCCACTTGTTAATTGTTTCTTGTTCACAAAAGCACTAATCAAAAAATTGCTCCAGGGGCTTGCAACGTAGTACAATATATGACCTTACTGGGAGAATGCAAGTTTCCGGTACAAAAGACTTAACATTTCTTACATACTGCTTGACTAAAATCTTTACAAACATTGACTATATTCTATACAAGAAACACTTAACAAGGGTAAAAGGAGAAACAGAATCTGTTAGTCGCCTCTTACGACATGCTGGGGAGCATCGGGTAAATTCTTCCCCCTAACCCGCGGTGTTTTTTTCAATGATGATGAAGATGATGTAAAAAAGAATAATGGTGACAAATAAAAATAAAATGCGCCACAATCTTAACATTCTTCTTTGAAGGAAGAGAGCAACAGACCTTCAAAGGTCAGAATATTGTGTTACATAGATCAGTCAATAATTCGAGGCAAACAGGCCAACGAATGGTAGCAGATTACACGGCCGGGTATCGCCAAGAGGACCTCGAGTTAATTCTTATTCTTCAATATCACTAAACACAGCCAGGCGTCCACCGTTTGCCTCGCACTGAACGCTTCTTGCTATTGACAGAGACATCTCGGGCCAGATAATATGTCTATGTTTGCTTACCTCCTCGCGGAGATTTGTAGACTTTTGTGGTTAATCTTGTACTCGTAAACGCTACCTGTGTTGGGGGTGCAATGTCTAATCTATCTCTTTTTCGTTTTTCTCTTTCTGTCTCTCTCTCTCTCTCTGTCTGCCTCTCTCTGTCTCTCTCTGTCTTTCTCTGTCTCTCTCTGTCTTTCTTTGTCTCTCACTCTGTCTATCTGTTTGTCTGTCTCTCTCTGTCTCTCTCTCTCTTTCTGTCTCTCTCTCTCTGTCTGTCTGTCTGTTTGTCTCTCTCTCTCTTTTTCTCCCTCTCTCTCTCTCGCTCTCTCTCTCTCTCGCTCTCTCTCTCTATATATATCTCTCTCTCTCTTTCTGTCTGTCTCTCTCTTGCTGTTTGTCTCGCTCTGCCTGTTTTTCTCTTGCTCTCTCTCTCTCTCTCATTCTCTCTCTCTCGCTCTCTCTCTCTCTCTCTCTCTCTCTCTCTCTCTCTCTCTCTCTCTCTCTCTTTCTGTCTGTCTCTCTCTTGCTGTTTGTCTCGCTCTGCCTGTCTTTCTCTCGCTCTCTCTCTCTCTCTCTCTCTCTCTCTTTCTCTCTCTCTCTCTCTCTCTCTCTCTCTCTCTCTCTCTCTCTCTCTCTCTCTCTCTCTCTCTCTCTCTCTCTATCTGTCTCTCGTAAAACATGCCAGACTTCCACCTTGGTTAACATCAGATATTATAGAGGCGATGGCTCTGAGAGATTATTTCAAGGAAAATAAGATGACAGACGAATATAAACAGCAGAGGAATGAGGTGTTAAACCGTGTGAGACAATCAAAAACTGGTTACTTTGATAAATTGATTTCCGATAAGAAAGATACTGCAACAATTTGGCGGGCAGTAAATGAAATCCTTGATAAATCTAGGAAAAAAGTCAACTGCTAATCTAACAAAACTATCTGCGGAAGACTTTAATAATCATTTTATATCTTTAGCGGATAAATTGAAGGCTTCTGTGGCAGAAACATATTCTCCGGATTTGAAAAATTGGACGAATACTGTCAGCGGAACAGAATAAACAATGAAGCGTTTATCATTCCTCCGATTGCAGTTCATGAGGTCGGAACATTTATTGAAAACCTGGAGAATAAAAAGTCCATGGGTCCTGATAAAATACCCGTGAAGTTATTGAAGCTTTCTCTACCGTATATTGTGGATTCGCTCACGTTCGTATATAACCTTAGTATTGAGCAGAACTTTTTTCCGTCTAAATTGAAAAGCGCCAAAGTCATACCCCTTCCCAAATGTAAAGATCTCTCAGACCCAAGTAATATTAGACAAGTCAAGTCAAGTATTTTATTGTTTTGGGCCCAGAGGGCTTTGAAACAAAGATATAACTTTAACAAAAAAAGGTAACAAATCAGACAGTTAATATATGTATACAAATTGAGCGGACAAATACAACAATACTATACAACCAAAATAAATTGCCAATATACACTTCCATACATACAAACAAAAAGAAAAGAAAATAGGTTTAACAAAATCAGGTAAGAGTTAGTTAGTTAGTTAGCTGTTGCTTTTCGGGTCCAGCGGACCATAATAGGCCAAATCAGGACCCCATCAGGTAAGAAATCAGACAGATAATATGTATACATTAAGCGTACAACGATAATATACAGCCGAAATAAATTGGCAATACCATTATGCCATGCATCTTTTATAAAGACACAAAACAAAACAAAAGCATACATTACATACATATATACATACCAGTAAAGAAACTAGATGTAACGCTAACATACTAAAATCATAACATGGGCTACCCATTTCTTTGCTGCCTGTTTTGTCAAAACCATTAGAACGGCATGTGCACAAGCATCTTCTTGCTTACATGGAAGAACAACATTTGTTCCATCAGTTTCAATCCGGTTTTCGGTCCAAGCATTATTGCCACACAGCTCTTACGTCTCTCTGTGAAGCTTGGCTGTCAGCAATGAACAAGTCTGAAGTTACAGGAGCATTGTTTTTGGATTTTAAGAAAGCATTTGACTTAGTCGATCATTCCATATTGTTGAAAAAATTACACTATTATTTGATAAACGATTCGGTCTGTGACTTCTTTAAATCGTATCTTGCTGACCGGACACAATATGTCACTCTACAATGCCAGAATTCGTCTACTGCACTAGTAAAACATGGCGTCCCTCAAGGGTCTGTATTAGGACCTATTCTCTTTTGTATTTACGTTAATGATTTGCCTTTACATGTATCGGATGATAAAGTCAAATGCGAGTTTTTTGCAGACGATTCGTCTATTCATACCAGTAACACCTCGTTGGAATCAGTAAATTCTTCCCTGAAGAACACTTTGGACGAAGTTTCGAAATGGTGCACATCAAATGCCATGATACTGCACCCAGAAAAAAACTAAAAGCATTGTTATTACCACAAGACAAAAGCATCAGATAAGTCTTCTTAAATTACAACTGTCCTTAGGTACAACTCAAATACAGCAAGTTAAAGAACATCGCATACTTGGTGTAACTGTCGATGAAGAAATGAAATGGCAAACACACATAAGCAACCTCTGCAAAGTGTTATCAAGGAATTTGTATTTGTTGTCAAAACTCAAACATTATGCGAAGTCTGAAACATTAAAAATGTTCGTTCATGCTCATATAATGCCTCATATTAATTTTGCTTCCACATTGTGGGATGGCTGCAGTGATGTTTACTTATTGAAACTCAATTCTTTGTACCGTCGTGCTGCAAAACTTATCCTGTATGAATCGCACATGTCTACAGAAATGAAGTTAAACAGCCTTAATTTCCTTCCCCTAAAAACCCACCTTGCATACAATAAGGCTGTCTTTATGTACAAATTAGTTCATGGTGATGTGCCCAGTTATATGCAATCCTATTTTACACATGTTACGAAGAGGTATGGGTCTCAAAATTTACATCCTCCAATTCCTCGTATAGATCTTTGTAAATCCAGCTTAGCTTTTTCAGGATCATCTCTGTGGAATTCTTTGCCAATAGAAATCAAACGATCCGCATCCTTAAAGGCCTTTAAAATGCAGTTGCACACACATTTGATCACACTATAAACTGCCCCTGATGTTTAGTTTCCATTGTGTACTCGGATAATGTATACAATGCTCTTAAGTGTTTGTTTGTTTTTTAAATATTGTATATGTAGTTAATCTGAATGTGTAATCCCTCGTCCCCCTCCCCCTTCTTCTTGAAACTTTAGCTGCCTGTATATGGCCCTGTTCGGCAATACATTGCTGTACTTTTTTAAGAAATGTTAAAAAACATTTACGTTTGTTTGTGTCTGGTTTTGTTTTATATGACTTTGTGAGTCCAATATTTTTTATGTTTATACTCGACCATTATTTTGATGTTTTATTAGTTTAATACTTTGATGAGGTATGTGCGCAGTCTTTGCTTTTGTTTACAATTATTCTCTGTATATGTTCCAAGGACAGGTTGGAAGATTAGGCTAAGCCTAAAACCTTTATCCTTATGTAATAAAGTTCTGAGTTCTGAGTTCTGAGTTCTCTCTCTCTGTCTCTCCCTGTCTCTCTCTCTCTCTCTGTCTCTCTGTCTCTCTCTCTGTCTGCTTCTCTGGAGAGAGAAGTAAAATACGGTGTACCACAAGGATCGGTTTTAGGACCCCTCCTCTTCTCTATATACATTACTGACCTCCCCCTACATATTCAAAATATATGTGAACATTTTGCAGATGACACCACAATTCACTCCATCAACACAAATTTAACTCGCTTATCAGAATCAATTCAAAGGAGTTTAAACCAGTTGACAGAGTGGACTGAACTAAACCATATGTCTCTTAACCCAAAGAAAACAACAAGACAAAAACGCCAGAATATTTGTTCAGCTGGTCCTGCTTTAATGATAGATGGTGAAATAGTGAAAAAAGTCGACCATCACAAACTGCTGGGTGTTAATATTGATAACAACTTGTCTTGGTCAACCCACATAGAGCAACTTAGTAAAGTGGTGTCAAAGAAAGTGTATCTCTTATCTAGAATTAAACACTTCCTGAACTGCCACACCAGAAAGTTATTCTTCATTGCTCATATTCAATCTGTTATTGATTCTTTCTTTATCTTTCTTTATTTGGTGTTTAACGTCGTTTTCAACCGTTCAAGGTTATATCGCGACGGGGAGATGGGATAGAGCCACTTGTTAATTGTTTCTTGTTCACAAAAGCACTAATAAAAAAATTGCCCCAGGGGCTTGCAACGTACTGTTATTGATTACGCATTCACTCTATGGGACTCAGCAAGTGAAAATTCCTTAAAACCACTTAGCAGATTACATAAAAGAGCGCTAAAAGTAGTATTACTAAACGTATATGTCCGGTTATCTGCATCGTTATTTACAAGGATGATTCGTTATTAAATAAACACTAACAGCTCCTTCAGTGACTGCAATCCTACCACGCACGGATGTCACTGCAATTGTGAGTTTAAAAACGGTGGACTAAAACAGTAGTGCCTTCAATGCCAGGTCCTTCCAAGGAGAGGACACCTTCCAATCTTCTGCAGTTCCTTAGTAATCTTGAACAACATATATATATACCTGTCATGGCAAGGCGCCTGCATTATAATGATACTGTGGGCGGAACCCAAAGATGTCCTTTCTTCGCAGACACCACTGCAAAATATTGTGAATTCAAGTAAGCCCTCACCCTGTTTGTTTTGAAATGTTTATAACATTTGATTTACTTCGATAGCTATGCTAAGAACATGGCCAATGCGTGCAAGGCTTTAAGAAGCGTGATTGATACCCTCTACCTTCACTACTGAACATCAAAGGTGTCTAAGCTCTCTATCTCGCTGACACCGGAGAATCCACTGCTCCATCAGTTGAGACATAGACCAAATAGCCTGGACCGCCAACTCGTCACGTGACCCTTCGAGGTTACGACGCTCGACTTTCAGGGGCGCTTAGCGTCCGGTTTGAAAGGCCAGCGATTCGAAGACAGTGAAACGAAAGCACGCTCCAGTTATTTGTGACAATGGGAGGTGACAATGAACTGGATTTTCCAAAACTCCAAACTAAACTTAACAAAACTCATCGAAAAACATGTTCCATATGCACTTTAGCTGAGTTTATTTTAGCATTTTCAGAACTTACCTCGGCAACTTCGTCCATGTTTACAATCGACACCGGATATGACATCCCCCTGATTTCTGAAAGGCCATGTAAGCGTAGGTTCCTACCTCGTAATAGAGAGAAAGAGCGGAGAGAGAGCTAGTTGGCGGTCCAGGATAAATGGTCTATGGTTGAGATGAGCCAGCTTCACACGCCTGTCACGAAGACTTGCCTGTTATCTATCTTCAGGCTTTTATGCTTATAATCCATCACCCATTCTTTTTGTTTCGGCCAACTTCTAGCCTACCTTGCTTACCCTACTATCGGCGACCTGAACTAGCTTAGGTGCTCTTGCGCATCCGCGTCTTTTTGCCGGGGGCAGCGGCCCTGGCATCTTTTTGCCAAAGACCGCGACGTGTTGCCGTGGGTGTGGCTATAAGGATTGATAGTGTCGAGAGGAGATGGTAGGAAGATGGTACAATCTATCATTCTATGCTCTTGTCTCGGTCAGCTTCACGCTACCCTGCTATCCTGGTGACCTGGGTTAGTCTTGGTGCTCAGATATTATGTGACTGTTCGTCTTTTTGTCGGAGGCGGTTGGCATCTTTTTGCCAAAGGCCGTGTCTTTTTGCAGTAGGTGTGACTAAGGATTTCTAGTGTCAAGAAGAGATGGTAGGCAGACGGATTGAGAGACGAGGTGTTCTGTGATATGTTACATACACACACACACACACAAACACACACATACGTACACACACACACACACACACACACACACACACACACACACACACACACACACACACACACACACACACCTGCTATTTTAGTTGGTGAATTTGCTTTTGTTTTTTGTTTTTGTTTTTAAAAACTCGAGATCTAAAGTCATTTCTAAAACTTGAACAATATATCAAAGAAAGGTCAAGTTATCACAAAATATAATGTTACGTTGCATCAGCGTACTGATTTTATTACAGGCCTGTATTATGTGTCCACAAAGGTCAATAACAATAACGTAAATAAATGTTAAAAGCCATGGATTTCCTTTCACGCAAAGGTGTAAGGTTTAAGCGGAAGTCCCCTGACAATACAATTTAAGCTAAATGACAAATAGCCCGCCAAGCCTTAATGCTTAGAATGGTATGGACAGTTCAAAATCGCCGTGTGTTTTTAAAAATAATAACCCTGTTTCAAATTAATAGAAAATGAGAAAGAGAGAGACAGAGACAGAGAGAGAGAGAGAGAGAAAGAGAGAGAGAGAGAGAGAGACTAAGAGAGAGAGAGAGAGAGAGAGAGAGAGAGAGAAAGAGAGAGAGAGAGAGAGAGAGAGAGAGAGAGAGAGAGAGAGAGAGAGAGAGAGTCCTGGCACACAAACGAAGAGAGACAATAAGATTCAGAGAGACTGAGACAAACAGACTAACTCTCACAAACACACACACACACACACACACACACACACACACACACACACACACACACACACACACACACACACACACACACACACACACACACACACACACACACACACACACACGTACACACACAGTCAAGAATAATGCGTTCAAAAGCCCACGTACGGGGTCAGGCGGAAGAGAAGTAATTAAAACGAAGGAACAGAGAGAGCAGACAACGTCCTGCTCAAACAAGAAGGTGTCAAATAAAAACTCGGATGTCAGCAACAGGTATTTCCCTCCCCCATCCCCCTCCCCCACCCCCTTCTTCCTTGCATTAATCTACACCACAAAGTTTCGCTCTGTCTCTCTTTGTGTTGCTCTCTTTCCCTGTCTCACTGTCTGTCTTAAAGCTGTATCTCTCTGTCTGTACTTTTCTCTGTCTGTCTGGCTGCATCTGTTTGTATCTTTCTCTGTCTGTCTGTCTGTCTGTTAGGCCTACTGGCTGTCTCTCTGGCTCTGTGTCTCTCTCTGCCTGTATGTCTTTCTGTCTGCCTACCTGTCTATCTCACGCACACACGCTGTTTGACCTCATATTCATGAGAACAACCTATTTTCATACACTAGTACATTCCCCAGCAGGTGTTACAGCTTACAAAGTATGAGGAATAGAATGTCCGTGTCAGGTGAAATAAGGTCATACGTCACGATCCCGGTATAAACAAGGAGAAACACAAACGTTTCCGCGTTACTTCTTCGCAGTGAAAGTGTCCACGCGCCGTTGGAGGCCCTCAAATTACGCAAAATATTGCCGCCCTGGAGTTTAAATCAGCAACACTAGCCTAAGGTATTGGCACGATTTGCGTTGTTTCATGGCTGTAAAAGTGTTCATTGGGCAGACTTTGTATTTGATCATGACGGTTTATAACATCTATAACATCTTTTGATGTCTCTTGTTTCCCTTTTGTTGTTGTTGTGAATTTCCGTGATTCTTGTAATACTACTACTGTTTGTCTACCTGCCCGATTGTCTGTCTGTCAGGAAGAGACTGCGTGTCTATATTTACTATGTTTGTATCCATACAAGTCTAACTGTACCTGCTACATTAGAACATGTTAGTTGTCTGCATTCATTCGTGGTTTTTTTTCCAAAAAAGGACGACGAATGACACAAGAGAAAAGTGACATTTTAAAAAGCAGAAAGCTACGCTCCAAAAGCCTCTTTAATTAAAGCGAGTATGCAGAAGAAACCGAAGAGACAGACAGAGAGGTCATAAACAATAGAGAAGCAGAGGGATTGACTGTCACTTTGGTTGTATGCATCAGATGTTTAAATCAAATCATAATTCGCCAACCACAATGTAAACTACAATTGTTAAGAACTGTCTCCAATGTTCAACAACGATTATAATTATGTGCTACTGAACAGTTGTACAAGACATAGACAAGGAATTCAATGGGACATTTGTTTTTTTGCATTCATGCACATCATTTAGACGATCAACACACAATTAACAGCACACCTAGAAAGCAAATAAAGCACGGTCGGAACGTTTGATACGACATGTTGATTGACTGTGTGGCCGAGTGGTAACGCACTTGCGCTCGGAAGCGAGAGGTTGCGAGTTCGACCCTGGGTCAGGGCGTTAGCAATTTTCTCCCCCCTTTTCCTAACCTAGGTGGTGGGTTCAAGTGCTAGTCTTTCGGATGAGACGAAAAACCGAGGTCCCTTCGTGTACACTACATTGGGGTGTGCACGTTAAAGATCCCACGATTGACAAAAGGGTCTTTCCTGGCAAAATTGTATAGGCATAGATAAAAATGTCCACCAAAATACCCGTGTGACTTGGAATAATAGGCCGTGAAAAGTAGGATATGCGCCGAAATGGCTGCGATCTGCTGGCCGATGTGAATGCGTGATGTATTGTGTAAAAAAAATTCCATCTCACACGGCATAAATAAATCCCTGCGCCTTGAATATGTGCGCGATATAAATTGCATAAAAAATGTTAAAATCAAAAAAAAAAATCCCTGCGCTTAGAACTGTACCCTCGGAATACGCGCGATACAAGCCTCATATTGATTGATTGATTTTTGCATTCATGCACATCATCATTTAGACGATCAACACACAATTAACAGCACACCTAGAAAGCAAATAAAGCACGGTCGGAACGTTTGATACGACATGTTGATTGACATAACATTCGGAGCTCTGATCTTTTTTGTGCGAGCAAATATATCATGGCAACGAATCGAACGCGTATCAAACGAAGCTCTGAGCAAGGCGTGTGCACAATGTTCTGATCAACCTGAGCTTTTTCTGGGTCAGCATTGTCTATGTGTTCAGGTGATAGAGAGAGAGAGAGGGGGGGAGAGAGGGGGGGAGAGAGAAAGAGAGAGAGAGAGGGGGAAAGAAAGAGGGGAGAGAGAGGGTGCGAGAGAGGGGAGATAGAGAGATAGAGAGAGAGAGTGAGGAGAGAGGGGAGAGAGAGGGAAAGAGAGAGAGAGAGAGAGGGAAATAGAGAGAGAGAGGGAAAGAGAGAGGGGGGAGAGAGGGAAAGAGAGAGAGAGAGGGGGGACGAGAGAGAGGGGGGAGAGAAAGAGAGAGGGGGGAGAGGGTGCGAGAGAGGGGAGAGAAAGAGAGAGAGAGAGAGAGAGAGAGAGAGAGAGAGAGAGAGAGAGAGAGAGAGAGAGAGAGAATTGAATTGAATTGAATTGAACTTTATTTAACAAGGATTAAGATTTAAGGCTACGCCTTTTCTTACAATCTGTCCTTGGGACGCATAGACACACAATTATATAATTAAAAAATTAAAAATTAAAAAGTTAAAAAGTTAACCAACAAAAGGAGGTCGGAAAACGTGATAATAAAGATGACGATGATGATGATGATGATGATGATGATGATGATGATGATGATGACGATGATGATGATGATGATAATGATGATGATGATGATGAAGATGAGGCATGAAGAGCATGTGGTTATTCATAAAATCAAATGCATACTATGCAGGTAATTATAAATACAAGCTGGTAGCAATCGAACATGTAGCAATAGTGTAACAAAAATATGTTCAGAATATACAATGCACAGCATATCTTTGACGTAATACTAAGTGTGGTAAGTCAAAATGCGTTAAACTACTCAGACATTAAGTGGTTTTTAACACATTTTTTAAAACTTTTTAATGACTTTAAGTGCTTACAGGATGATGGAAGTGAATTCCAAACTGAAGTACCCGAAAAAGCAAGACTGGTCTTATACAGGTCACAGAGAGAGAGAGAGAGAGAGAGAGAGAGAGAGAGAGAGAGAGAGAGAGAGAGAGAGAGAGAGAGAGAGAGAGAGAGAGAGAGAGAGAGAGAGTCAAACAGACGGACAGAGAAAGGGACAGAGAGAGCTAGATAGCGCGCTCTCCTTCTCCCTGTGAACATCCATCCGTGTGTGTGTCTGTCTGTCTGTCTGTATGTGCACCTGTCTATATATATGTACCTGCCCGCCTCTTTTTCTCTCTCAGTCACGTTTGTCTGAACATGTGTATTTCTGTATGTTTGTTTAACCGTCTACTTGTGTGTCTTCCTGTTGAACTCGTTTTTTTTTTCTGTGAGTACGTTTCCTTTAACCGAGTCTACATAATTATTTGTTCGATGCTTGTTTTTTAAGGCCGGTGGATGCTTGGGTGCATGTTCCGACGTGAGCGCTACAAAGACAGTAATTCTGAGCACAAAAATGTTTGCTTGCTCGGCCTACCGAGTATGTTTGTGCATCTGTCCTCCTCTTTCTTCTTGGGTTCAACACTGTTTAGACCACATCCGGGCCCTCATGACGACACTTACAACGTAAGACAGGAGCTTGTGTGTGACTGCTTTCATCTTTTAAGTACTACGTACATAAATCACAACGAGCATGCGGAAGGCTTTGTTGTCAGAAACAATACACTCGTAAACAAAACCAAAACCAAAATAAATAAATAAATAAACAAGGCTGAGGAGTTTTTGTTTTAAATTACCTTCGACTTTTGTGTTCTTTAATCTCAGTCATTTGTAAACGTGTAAAGAAATTGTGCTCGTTTTTGGAGGGTGTTTGTGAGCGCGTTGTACGTGTGCACACACACACACACACACACACACACACACACACACACACACACACACACAAACACACACACACACACACACACACACACACACACACACACACGTATACCCTTCTTATACAAGTTTATACACACCTGACCAACAAAAACCACATCAGACCTACTCTTCCATCGAAACTGCTCAAACAAACACGGAAACACGATGTTCCACGATTAACCTGACCATCACCACCTCCCCCTCCTTCCCCTCCTCCCTCCCCCCTCTCCCTCCCCCTCCTCCACTGCCCTAATAAATACCCCTAACCTGCAGTGACACCCATGTATGTATACCTGGCCGGTGGGTACGCCGGTGGGTACGCCAGGTAGGTAACAGGGGAGGACCCATCCCAGTCCTTTGACTGACACTCTATATCGACCCATAAAATACTCATCCTACCAAGAGCGCACACACTTTACACTCTCCTCTGTCACGGATGGCTGAGGGGGAACAGTTTCAGTCTACATGTACGCGATTTGCTGGTGTTGGTGGTGGGGGTGGTGGTGGTGGTGAACTAAGGGGGAGGCAGTGTCGTTTTATCCTACATGTGATTTTCTTTGAAGAAATAGATAGTGGTGGTGGTGGTGGTGGCAGTGGTGGTGGAATGAAGACAGTAAGAATGAAGGAGAGGAGGATGAGATGCATTGGGGAGGGAGGGGGAGGGTCTGGAGCATCCATTGTGGAAGACAGGATGTTTGACCGAATAATTGGTGTTAGTTTAAATACAATCCACCATAACAGTGCACAAAACGGGGATACAAAAACCAAAAGAAATGTGTTTCACCAAGAAGAGTTGTGCACAGACTTATTAAAGAGAACGGACAGCGTTGCTATTATTTCATGACTTCAAATGACACAAATGTACTTGGCACTAACTTGAAACGTATTGTTTAACAAACCTTAACCCACGTCTTATTTTTACAATTACACCGCAAACATCTTCAAAAACAAAGTAAACAACCTGTCTTGACAATGAGGAGAGAACACGATCCACCGACATCAAGAACATTAACGCCGACGGGCAAGAGTACCACTAAAGAACGTTTAGTAAAAAGTACAAGCAAATCATTCACACAGGACGCTCGATACATCAAATAGCATCTTATGGTTACAACTGTGAAGAAAACACTACGTACTTGTCCGAATTCAATCTAAACAGTGGAGTGGACACGATGTGAATGCGGTATAATATGGTGTGTGTGTGTGTGTGTGTGTGTGTGTGTGTGTGTGTGTGTGTGTGTGTGTGTGTGTGTGTGTGTGTCTGTGTGTGTGTGTGTGTGTCTGTGTGTGTGTGTGTGTGTGTAAGCATTTGTTGTGAGCACTTTGTAGTTTGTTGTGTTCGTGTGTATTGAATGTACCCAAGCCAAGCAAAATTCCTGTGTACTTCACGTGGTTGAAAGAAAATCTTACGTCTTATTTCTAACCACAAAAGAATATAGCTTGTAACCAACTAAATCAGCCGAGGACGCCACTTGATACAGGTGATCGCTTCTGATGGTAAGATTGGCAAATGAAGTCCAACGTATAAAGGCAGTCTTATCTGAACAAATAAATCAAGAACTCCATGATCTCTGTGCTCTGGTACGAATGGTTTCGTGGTTGTGGGATACGACGTTCTACGTTAATCAAACTTGAGCATGTGAGTTTGTTTTTGTTGCAATGTGTTTGGCTTGTCTTGAATGCTCTCTATTAATAATACTGATAAAACATTCTTCTATAGCGCTGTTCACCGCCAGATAACAGTCTCATGGCGCGTTGACGTGTATTATGATGTGTTCTTCTTCTCCAGTCTCTTGTTCGTGTTCTTCTTCTTGTTCTTCTTCTGACTTTGACTCTGACTCTGTATATATATATAATATATGTGATTTTAAGTAGTCCCTCCCCGGGCGATGGCTAGTTACAAAACAAAAGCTCACTTTTAGACATGGTTATGCGACAGCCCTCGTAAATAAAGATGTATCTTATCGTACTTTTTTCTTCTTCTTCTTCTTCTTCTTCTTCTTCTTCTTCTTCTTCTTCTTCTTCTTCTTCTTCTTCTTCTTCTTCTTCTTCTTCTTCTTCTTTTTCTTTTTCTTTTTCTTTTTCTTCTTCTTCTTCTTCTCCAAATGTTCCGCAATTCTCCTGCTTTTGTGGTCGCTGATTGTAGCGAAAATGGTGATAGTGATTGTGTTGCATGTTATTACATGCTTTCTGTTTTTCTTTGGAATTAAGCTTTGGGGAGAGGAATGTTAGTGTGGTGGCGTATGGGAAAACAGAAAATTGACGGACGCCTCTGTAACTTTCCATAACGAAAACAAAACAAATCAAATCAAAAACAAAGCAAACAAACACACAAACAAACAAAGAGGGAAAACAAAATAAACCAACCAACCATCCAACACGAACACATAAACACAAACATAAAAAACCCAGACGAAAACAAAAAAGCCCGGTCTATCACACACACAAACAGACCAAAACAAAAAAAGCCCGGTCTATCGATCACACACAAAACATCACATTTGTCTATCATTATATGAAAATTAAAGCATAATTTCACACTCACCCGAAGCTGGACTGGGCACCGTATCAATATCCAAGAACACCACCCAGGTCAATCAATGGACAATTATCACCCGCAGTAGTTGCTAACCGTCGAACCGGAGAAAAAAAAACACACGCACACAATGAGATGGCCACACGTCACAACAAACTGTAACCGGCAGCTTCCTTGCTTCAGTGAATTCACACGACAAGAAGGACCATGTACCACGGTCCAACGAACGCCTTCTTCCCGTTAGTGACGATCGTGTCTGATAGCGTGACAGCTCCTTCCCTCACTCAGTCCTACAGAGGATTAACAGCTCCTCGCTCACACGGATGGCCAGTTTGACTTATCCGTATAAGAAGGACAGTATCACATCATCGGTTGGCAAACAGAGAGATTAATTGGCGCGTCATTGACTGGACCAGGTTCTCGTCAAAATCCGTCGAGTCGTTCAAAAGTGTCCTGGCTCTCTAGTTTCCGATGACAGAAAACGCCTTCTTTTACCAATAAGAAGGACGCTCGGGCATCGTCATTTTCCACACAAAAAGTAACTGGCGAGTAATCGACTGACAGGTCCTCGTCAAAATCAGTGGAACCGTTCACAAGCTTGCAGCGTATCGTGGTTCCTCAGTTCAGCCTCAAAGTTTTGCGAAGAAAGCCTTAATCTTGTCGACTTGATCAGTGCAATCTTAAGACTCAGCTCGATGGATCTGTAACAAAACAGACACAAGTTAGCTTTTGAAAATACATTAAAGGATTAACAGAAAAAATGAGCGTAACAAAACAGGAGGAGCGGAAGTCAAGAAGAGGTCGTGTGTTCAGACACTGTACTTAACTTTAAGGTTTGACAATCACGACCATCGATATATATATATATAATGTTATGAATATTGTTTTATTCATGAATTTTCTTTTCTCTTTGGCATCACACATCGCTTGACAAAAATACAAAGGTCGCGTTATTCTTATCCTATTATTAAACCTTCGGAAAAATCGATACTGCTACGGTTGTTTTCATAAAAGGTTGAAAGCCCGGCGTTACTAATTCCTCGCCACAAAGTTCACGCTACTTCGATCCAACTATTGAATGCAGTCACATCAACATTACCACAGCGATTACGACTATGTCATCACGCACAGGGAATCAATGTTTTGTTTGCGGGGGAAAAAAACACATGTATCGAAATTCACACAGTACAACCGTCTCGCGCAGTCAAGATGCAAGAAACTTTAAAGCGAACGGTAACTACTCAGCTGAAACATCAGCCGACGTAATTGCCGATGTCGGCTCCTGTTGACGAAATCCCCACGAACTACACCCAGTGGGCATCCAGATCCAGAGATCAGTGCAAATAGATATTTTTATTATTTAAGTTATGTATTAAAAAATCCTGCTATCTCCTGTCTCCTAGGTATCGTAGGGAATAGCCGTCGTAAAACTGACCATCAACCTAGCCACCGGCCACTCTACCTTGCCGCCGGAGGATTTTTACCTATAAACCAAAGCGCAGTGTTATACGTTTGCGTTGACACGAGTGTAACCTGGCTTTTACCTACATCAGATATATATTTAAATGTAGAGACCAATAAAAGAAAACTGCGGTCAGGAAGGTGCGCTTTGCGTGTGGTCAAGCGTGGTTATCCGTTGATCTCGCGCCGATGCTAATGAACGTTTAAGTAGAGGTTACATGCCGAGTCTCAGTGATTATCAAAAATAATGGTCGAAGTTAGCAGATCATGACAAAATGCGAGCTTCAGCGAGCAACAAAAGAAACGCGAAAAAATTCTGCAATGTTTGATTGACAAAATCTCGAACAATTATAGAGTTAGAATTATCAAACCACAAAAGTTTGATGAAGGCATGTTTGACCTAGCTGTTGTGTGATTATTTTGATGCTGCGACTGTTTCAACACACGGGACAAGCAGGTTTAACGTTGACGAAGTTTTGGAGGTCTCGCTCAGTCAGTCTTCATCGCGCTCTCTGGCAACTGATCGGACAATGGTGGCTTCCAATGATGTTCCGGGTAGTGTCAGTGGCTGTTTTGAATCGATCTCGAAAACGTTGTGGCAAGAAATTGCGATCTTGTCTTATTTGGGGTAATCAGAAAAATCCACCGCGTTGCATAACTGCAGTGCTTCCAATGTCAACAGAACATTGCTGAAGGTGATAGACTGTTGACATATGCACGTTTAAAGCACATGCCAGCGCTTCTGGATCATCCCCAGCTTTAAATCGACCTGGCATTTTGGTGGTGTCAATCTTGGCATCCTGGCTGTTTCAAAAGTGAAACTGGCAGCAAGCGTGCCATGGTCTCTTTTGGTTTCTAATGCATTAGTGAACACATCTCACACATCAGATTTCTCCTGCTCCACTTGCACGCGCTGCGAGCGCGCATTATGTGTTTAACGTTAAACCTGCTTGTCCCGTGTGTTCAAACAGTCACAGCATCAAAATAATCACACAAAAGCAGGATCAAACATGCCTTTATCAAACTGTTGTGGTTTAATACTTCTAACTCTATAATTGTTGGAGAATGTGTCAATCAAACAATGACGATTTTTTCGCGTTTCTTCAGTTTGTTGCTCGGTATATGATATGTAAGATGTTTTTCTTCCCTTCACATGCCATTGAAAACATACTGTGTCCCGGAAATGAACTGTCCGTGCGAAAATAGATGTGTCAGAAGAGACAGTTATTCATTAAAGTTAACCGTTGAGGTGCAAGTTCTATCATCAACACGTACTTTTTGGTTATTCAATGAAATGAAAGCCCGTCTCTTATGCTTCCAGGTGGAAATGAATGGCGATTTGTAGAAGAAGAAGAAGAAGAAGAAGAAGAAGAAGAAGAAGAAGAAGCAGATGATGATGATGATGATGATGATAATCATGATGATGATCATGATGATGATCAAGATGATGAAGGAGGAGGAGGAGGAGGAGGAGGAGGAGGAGGAGGAGGAGGTGGTGGAGGAGGAGGATGAGGAGGGGGAGGACGTGGAGGAGGAGGAGGACGTAGATGACGACGATGGCGATGATATTGTGGATGACAACGATGACGATGGTATTGTGGATGAGGACGACGACGACAAAAACGAAGATGATCATGAAACTGTCTAATAGGGGCCTATATATCCAAAAAAGAAACGAACAGAACAGTTAGAAGAAATTACAATCAACATGAAAGCTATCAGTAGATACAACTCACAACACTGAAACCTTCACACAGTCAAAACAGGAAATATATTAACACACGTGAGCAATCAAATAAGCAACAACAAAATCGAGTAACCTGCAATCACAAGCAGTCAGCAAATTTCCGCCACAGCAGTGGCAAGATTTGTTTTCACGCTGGAGTGGAATGACACATAGAGTAGTGTTGTCCCTCAATTGAAGAAACGAGTGTAAGAGCGTGACAGTATCTGCGGCCCAAACGCAGTTCAATAAATGAACGAAGAACAGCCTGCAGTGCACGCCGTCGCTACTGTCACCCCGCCTTCTCTTTTCGTCGTCACTCGCTCTAGCGGCCTCTGAACATGTCAAGTGAACCGCTGTTGACACTAGTGGGGCAAAGGGGGGGGGGGGGGGGGGGGGGAGAGGGGCAGGAGGAGGAGGAGGAAAAGAAAGGAGGGATCTTACCTGAAGGCGCAACCACGCTTCCTCATGCTATGCAACCGCATCATCTATCTCCACCATTTTCACCAAATCCTCTTTCCCCCTCCCCCCTCCCCCATCTTCTTCTCACACACATTCACCTGTACACGCTTGCCTCCCTTTTCGTGCGGGGTTAAGGGCGGTTACGTCCCTTTCGCGCTCTCTTGTTCTTTCCTCTGGAGAGTCAGTAACGATGATAAATGGAAGAGTTGCTCCTCTTGTGTCTTCCGTCTTGTCTTCTCAACATCCCGCGTCTCCAAGCACGCTGCATCCCTTTCCCTCTTTCACCTCGTTGCATCTCTTTTCCCCTGTGTTTCCCTCTCTCTCTTCTCTCATTTAAAGCTTCTTTGTGGGCGGGCGAAACGATTAAAAGGCCTGAAAAGACCGACCAGGCTAGCGGCCGTTTCAACCCCCCCCCCCCCAAACCCTTTGAGTAAATCAGGCTCGGAATTTTAATTCGGGCAGTCGAAGTAAAAGGGGGAACACATGCCTCGTGGCCGAAGTCTATTCAAATAATAAGACATGCCCGTGATGCAGCGACGTAGCTTTCAGCAAAGGCTACTTTGTTTGCCTTCGTCGCATCAGGAGATGAGGCTCGACCCAATTACGGACAAGAAGAAGAAGAAAAAGAAGAAGAAAAAGAAGCAGATAAAGCAACGTTTAGAGAGAGAGAGAGAGAGAGAGAGAGAGAGAGAGAGAGAGAGAGAGAGAGAGAGAGAGAGAGAGAGAGAGAGAGAGAGAGAACCAGCCAGTCAAATAGACAGAGATACACTGAGAGATAGACAGAGAGAGAGAGAGAGAGAGAGAGAGAGAGAGAGAGAGAGAGAGAGAGAGAGAGAGAGAGAGGGAGAGGGAGAGAGAGAGAGAGAAACCGAAACTAAAAGAGAGAGTGTGAGAGAGAGAGAGAGAGAGAGAGAGAGAGAGACAGAGACAGAGAGAGACAGAGACGGAGACAGAGAGAGAGAGAGAGAGACAGACAGACCGACACACATATACAGACACACACACAGACAGACATATATGGAATTGATATTTATTAAGAAAGAATTTAGACATTTAGACAAGTTTTAACCAAGAAATTAGGTTAAAACAAGAGAAATTTGAAAAAGCCTAAAGGGAGCCTGCAGATCCAGAAATGGATACGCGAACAAGTTAGATCTAATTTTGAAAAAGGTTAAACAGGAAAAGCGGTCAACTTTTCACTGCTGTTCAACACAGGACTTGATGAAGAAGAAGTTTTCTGCAAGACTTGTTCAATTAACCATATCGAGGCTCTGGGAGTTACTTCCCTTGTTTTAGGAAGCAAACACACACAAATGCCGCCTAACAAGCGCTGTGCTTGGGGACAATGTAAAACGGATGATAGGTATCCTGAACGCTGTGTTGGCGTGAAATTCATCCCATTTGTGAAACCGGGAAAGCATCTGTACCATCTAGATCGCTGCCTTCGCTGGATAAAAGCCTGCAATCGCCCAGCTTACCAGTTGAACGTGAACACAATCAAGTCGTACACGTACAGTTGCAGCAAGGTCAGATCTCGCACGACTTTGATTCAAGGCCTATTGCTAATTGTTTGATGGTTTGGTCTCAGTGTCACAAAAATATGACGATCTAATCAATCACTGATTTAAAAAATAAGTATGTTGCCCTATATCCATTGACATTCTTAGTGAAATAGATCTATTTGAAGTAGTATTTCACTGCCCCGACCGGCGAACTTGTTGCCGGCTGTATTGAGCTTGTGTGTTCGTGTAGGCTTACTCAAAAAGTCAAAATCACAGTCGTCTCCGAAACAAGCAATAATCAGAGTTGGGGGGAAAACATTTCGTTTGTTCAGTTTTGTTTTGTTCTTGATAGTTTGTTTATCTCACACACACACACACACACACACACACACACACACACACACACACACACACACACACACACACACACACACACACACATACACACATACACAAACACACGCGCGCACGCACACACATTGCACGTACGCGCACATACACACACCTACTGAGATATGCCTAACATACACGCACGCTTGCAAACACACACATAATACGCAAACGCAGTTTAATTTCCTCAATACAAGGCGAAAGGCACACACACACCACACACAAATAAACACACACACGCAGTCCCACACACACACACACACACACAACCCTCACACACACAAATAAACCCACACACGCAGTCAACCCCCCCCTCCCCACACTCATAACTCATAACTCATAACATTTTATTGATCCAACAAAGGAAATTAAATTGGTAATCAGCACATATAGGTCATTAATTAATAATTATAAAAGAATAAGAGAAGAAAATTCATAAAACCCCTGATAACAAAAAAAATATCTAAAGTAATATATGTACAACTACAATACCCTTTTTACTTGCACACATGACACACCGACACACCGACACACATGATGCATACATACCTACCTACATACATACATACATACATACATACATACATACATACATACATACATACATACATACATACATACATACATACATTCCATGTTAAAGTGTAGTTAAGAACATCACAGTAAGTATATCATTGTTTGGATTAACAGATAAGTTTTATGTAAATGATGATAACAACAATCCATAATTAACGCTATTGCACTACCAAAAGAAGAGACCAACCAAACACATAAAACCAATCCCAGTAATCATCATCAGTTATCACAGGTATCACAGTAGATTAGCCATCAGGTAGTTAGACTCAATTGGGCAAAGTATAGTGTCAACACCATCACAACAGTGCTAAAGCTCATTATCACAGCACTAGTTATAATCAAAGGTCAAACAGTCATCAAACCAAATTAAATCTATCATTAAGAGGTACATTTAAAAGGCATCACTGATAGTCTGTGGCCAGGACAATGGCTCGGTTGCTGTTAAAATATCTCACAGCTGCAGGAAGAAAAGAACGCCGAGAACGCTCCGTTCGACACCTAGGCATGAGAAACCGAGCGTTCCGTGTGATGCGGAGATCCATCAGTGCGTCGTGGAGGGGATGCCCTAGGTCGAGCAGAATAGCTCTGGACTTACTGGCAAGCCTTCTTTCAACAAGGACTTCAAGGGTGTCAAGGCTCTGGCCTACAGTAGAACTCGCTTTCTTTATCAGCCTGTTCAGCCTGCCAGTGTCCCTTGCAGTGGCATTCCCTCCCCAACACACCGATGCAAACACCATCACACTGCACACCATACTCTGATAAAACATGTACAGCATCTTGTTACACACATGAAATGATCTCAGCTTGCGCAGAAAAAACAATCTTGACTGCGTCTTCTTAAAAACAGCATCAACATGATTAAACCAGCTTAGCTTGTTATCTAGAACTACACCTAAATACTTGTACTCGCTGACTATCTCAATCGCATCACCTTTGATGACTACAGGATGGACAGTGTCTTTCTTTTTGCGAAAATCAAAAATCATTTCCTTCGTCTTGCTTGCGTTTAATACTAAAAAGTTGGAATCACACCAAGACACAAAATCATCAATACGTTCTCTATACAAGCTCTCATCACCATCAAGAATACAACCAACCACGACAGAGTCGTCAGAAAATTTCTGAAGATGACATGACTCTCCTTGTACTTTAAAATCAGATGTATACAGGGTGAACAAAAAAGGTGACAAAACTGTTCCTTGTGGTGCTCCGGTGAAAGTGTTAATCATGTCAGATGTAAAAGTACCATTCCATCGTACAAACTGTGGTCTATCTACCAAATAATCCAGAATCCATTTCACTGTACTATGATGCAAAGACATGTTTTGTAACTTCTGAGCCAGAAGATGAGGCTGAATAGTCTGAAAGGCAGAAGAAAAATAAAAAAACATAACTCTAACACACGCAGAGCTCTTGTCCAGATGTGTGTACACAGAATGTAACATAAACAATAGTGCATCATCAACCCCTACTTTGGCCCTGTATGCAAACTGCAAAGAATCTTGAAAAGCAGCGACTTGGACCTTCAAAACAGTCAACACCAGTCTTTCAAAAACTTTCATAATGTGAGAAGTGAGAGCTACAGGCCTCACACACACAAATAAACACACACACGCAGTCCACCCCCCCCCCCCCACACACACACAACCCTCTCTGACACACACACCCGCCCAACCCCAGCGTCCAACTCAACTTTCACCAACAACCATACCCTACTCTCACTATCGCTCTCTCTCTCTCTCTCTCACACACACACACACACACACACACACACACACACACACAAGCTCACGCAAGCACAGCCACACACACACACAGCACGCGCATACACACACACTGACACACATCACACACAGCACTCGCATATACACACACACTGACACACATCACACACACACACCCACACACACCTTTCGCAGTTCGCTCACAGTTCTCTTTTCCATCGTCGCCATCTTCGAAGCTTGCTTCGCTTTTCAGGGGAGATAACCCGTTTATCACATTCGCTGCTGACTTGTGGGTCAAGGCTATTGGATCGCTTTAAAGGCGATGCAACTTTCACGGTGACCACATTATAAAACATCAGAAATTGTGAAAGAAACAATTGAAAGTCAGTATATATACACTAGGCAACATGCGTGGAAGAAGGTGGTGGGATGGATAAAATAGTGACTTTTTCTGTTTTTATCAGAGCTGGGTCCTTGAAAAGATGTTCATTTTGGGTCTGCAGTCAAAGCACGACGCTGACGTAAAATGTATTGTTGAAAAAGAGGGCACACTTGTCACTGTCGCTTCTTATAATTCTTGTCACGCTTTCACATTCTTCTGCGTCTTGGTATTTTCGTTTCAAGTGTATTTTCATGTTTGATATGATTTATGGTAATGCCGAGTGGACGGCAAAACGTGTTACAAGCTTACAAAGACATCGACATAGACACGCACATACACACAAACAGACACAGACACTGACAGATGGGTAAAGACACACGCAAACAAAACACACCAACACACGCACGCGCGCACACACACACACACACACACACACACACACACACACACACGCACGCACACACACACACACACACACACTGACACACACACAAATATACACACACACGCACACACACATATACACCCCACACACACACACACACGCACACACATACATAATTTAACAGTGAGACAGAGTGCATGCCAGTGTATAACAAAACAGTATTGTTATAATAGTCTCGAGTCCTTACATATAATGAGTTCCAGTAAAGAGGGTGTCAATATATAGTTGCGAAGAAATTCATGTAAGTCGAGACCTAACAGAGCTTACCGATTGCGACATGCTTCTGAACAAGACAGTAATTTAGATATGACCCCGTGTGGGTTTTTTGGGGGTACTTTTCTCACGTTTTAGCTCGGAAACATGAACATGTATTTTCGGTACGACCTTACACTGCTGCAATAACATGCGATTACTATTCATAGACTGTTTATGTGTACACACGGGCAGTCGTGACTTGACGTTCCGTGTCCCCACCCGCCCTGACTTATGGAATTATATAATTATACTCCTACGCTTCCAGAGTTTGCGACTAATGTGATCAAACACAGACTGTGAATGTAAGCAAGACACTGTTGTACATTTGTTTAAGGCGTTAGGCACCACTCACAAAAAAACCACGGGGTTTCATTTGATAAAATTGAGAGAAAAAAGAAACGTTCAAAGCACTCGTAGTACCACGTACATTCATGTCATGCTACTAACGACTTACAGAGAGAGAGAGAGAGAGAGAGAGAGAGAGAGAGAGAGAGAGAGAGAGAGAGAGAGAGAGAGAGAGAGAGAGACAGAGAGAGAGAGACAGAGACAGAGAGAGAGACAGAGAGAGAGACAGAGAGAGACAGAGAGAGATACAGAGAGAGAGCGAGTGTGTGTGAGAGAGAGAGAGAGAGAGAGAGAGAGATACAGAGCGGGGGAGAGACAGAGAGAGTTAGAGAGGGGGAGAGAGAGAGAGGCAGACGGAGAGACAACAGGAAAGAGAGAGAGGGGGAGAGAGAAAGGAGAGAGAGAGGTGGAGAGAAAGAGGGACGAGAGAGATAGAGAGAGGGAGAGAGAGAGAGAGAGAGAGAGAGAGAGAGAGAGAGAGAGAGAGAGAGAGAGAGAGAGAGAGAGACACACACACACACACACACACACACACACAGCCACCCACCCACCCACCCTAATAAATATAGGTTACACACTCAATACCTGAAAATCGACCCGAGGGAAAATATGCAAGATATTCAGGACGAGGTGTGGAAGCTATTTATCCCATTACTCCGACGTTTTCATTAAAAACACTTACTTTTTCCACTAAAACCTGCCCGTGCCTGTTTTCAGCTTGCCAAAAGCCTCCGCAGTCGAAATTTATGTCAATGAATTCATGCGCAAAGCTAGTTCCCATTTGTCAGCATAATGGACGGCGTCATTCGACTTGTATGTGGACATTCAGTCATTCATTTTGCTTATAAAAAGGTCTGCTATCTGCTCTTACATTTTGAAAGTCATTTTAAACTATCCCTGTTATGATGTCTGTGATGAAGGTGGATACACGTTCACCATGCATGTATACGATAAAGCCGACAAACGATGGTTTGAGGGGGCAAGCTGTGTTTATTGTCAGCCATGAAGATGATCAGTGTAAGTAACAAGGGAACTAACTCTCGTTAGTTACTTAACACACTAGTAGCAGTTGCTTCCCTTAGATGGTAACAGATTCTCAAACACTACATCTCTCCCCTTCTTGAATTTTAAGAAGTAAAATCCAAAATTACAAAATGGATAACTGGACAAGCAAAATGATAAGAAATGATATCTTCTCCTGAAGATTAAAGAATGATGCCAAGAAGTAGAAATGTAATGCTGACTAGAAATGTTTAACTTTACATTCAACAAGAAAAGTGTTCTCACTCCAAATCTTATGAAGTAATGCTTCAGCCTTATGAATTTTGAAAGTACTAACAAATGATAATGAAAGTAGAAATTAGTGTACTTATCTTCCCTTCTCATTAAAGAAAAACAAAACAAAACTGAATTTACGTGTTACCCAAAAATACTGTGAAATGATGCTAAACAGCAATGTGAAATAAAACGACACAATAGGCACTTGACGGAAAATCTTGAAAATAAAATGTCTGCACAGGCACCAGAAATAAAATGATTTTACAAAACATCAGTCAGTTCAACTTCTTCTTCTTCTTCTTCTTCGTTCATGGGCTTAGACTCCCACGTACACTCGTGTTTTTGCACGAGTGGAATTTTACGTGTATAACCGTTTTTACCCCGCCATTTAGGCAGCCATACGCCGCTTTCGGAGGAAGCATGCTGGGTATTTTCGTGTTTCTATAACCCACCGAACTCTGACATGGATTACAGGATCTTTTCCGTGCGCACTTGGTCTTGTGCTTGCGTGTACACACGAAGGGGGATAAGCCACTAGCAGATCTGCACATAAGTTGACCTGGGAGATCGGAAAAATCTCCACACTTAACCCACCAGGCGACAGCGACCGGGATTCGAACCCTCGACCTTCCGATTAAGAGGCCGACGTCTTACCACCCCGCCACAGCGCCCGTCTAGTCAGTTCAACGTTCAAGTCAGAACAAAATCTTGCAGTTTGGTAGGTAAATGTTTTTCCCTGTGCGAACGACGTGGAGTTGGTGCGACGTTAGTATGTGTGTTTTGTGCGTTTTGATTTTGCTTGTTGTGTGCATGTTGCGAGTTTGGTTCATCTGTGTGAGGAAGAGTAACAGCTTCAGTTTCAGCTTCGGCGTCAGCTTCAGCGTCATTTGTTTCTGAAGGAGTTGGATGTCTGGGGGAGCGTTTGAAGAAACTGCTGTTTCGCGTGATTATCTTGTTTCCTCGGCACGCAGAGATCATAGAACCGTTCTTTGACACAACAGTGAGGGGTGTTGGGTTGAATGGAGGAGTAGACTTCTTTATGGAAGTGTCCTTGATGAGAACAGAATCACCAATCTGAAGGTTGCTTGGTTTGACATAGTTCTTGTTGTCTGCGTAGAGCTTCATCTTGGCTTTGGCGCGGGCATCCTGTTGTCTCATCTTTGCGTCCGCTGGCTGCTGCGGCGGGAGTTGTGGTAGTCTGTTCTTGATGTTGCGACCAAAGAGGGCAGTAGCAGGGGCGACACCAGTTGTGCAGTGTGGAGTTGTTCTGTAGTCAAGAAGAAACTTGTACATTTCCTGTTTCCAGTTCAGCTGTTGTGCATGGGCGGCTTTGACAGTCTTCTTGATGGTACGCATAAAGCGTTCCGTTTCTCCATTTGCACGGGGCCACAGGGGGGTGATCTTCCTGTGCTTGAACCCGGTGTGTGTTGCGTATGTCGCGAACTCGTGGCTGTTGAATGGTGGGCCATTGTCTGTCTTCAGAACATCTGGTATGCCGTATTCTGCGAAGATCTTATCGAGACGTGGAATCACACTCCGGCTGGATGTTGATTGCAAAATGTCAACAACGGTGAATCTGGAATATTCATCTGTGATGACAAGGAGAATGTTTCCGTTGGGTGCGTCTCCGAAATCAGCACTCAGTTCAGACCAAGGTGCTGTGGGCAGTGGAGACATCTTCAGCGGTTCTCTGGCTGGTGTGGGAGTGGAGATTTGACAGGTTAAGCAGTTTTTCACCGCTTTCTCAACAGTCTCTTGCATTCCTCGGAACCAAACCTTTTCTCGAAGCAGGGCGACTGTCTTGACGATGCCTTGATGTCCAGTGTGAGCGACTTTCACAGCTTGAAGATGAAGAGACTCTGGGAGAACGATGCGTGTACCCTTGAGTAGAACTGATGCGTTGTGACTGAGTGAGAGTTCTGAACGACACAAGTAGAGGGTTCTGAAAGTTTTTGTGTCAACGTCGTCTTTGGCTTCCCAGTCACTGGTAAGGATTGCGTTGATCACTGCCGTAAGGGTGACATCTTTCGCTGTTTCTGAGATGACTGTGTCTAACGTCATGGCTTTTGGAGTGGACGTGTCGACAACGTAGTGAAGATACTCTTCTGCGATCTTCTCTTCTCTGCTGCTGGGATGCTGTTGGACTGGATGTCGACTCAGATAGTCGGCGGGGTTGTCGAAACCAGGTCGGTACTGAACAGTCATTTCGTAGGGCTGTGTTCTCAGTACCCAGCGTTCAACACGAGCAGAGAGTTGAGCACGAGGGTTGTTGAACATGCTGACCAAAGGCTTGTGGTCAGTGTAGACAGTGAATGTAGCACCAAACAGGTAGATGTGGAAATATTCACAGGCCCATGTGATGGCGAGTGCTTCACGTTCTGTCTGTGAATATCTTTGTTCTGTTGGAGTGAGTGCTCGGCTTGCAAACTGGATGATGCGCTTGTCTTGGGTCAGGACTGCAGAGATGCCTACAGGACTGCCGTCGGTGTAGATCTCTGTCGGTTTTCCTGGATTGAAGTAAGCAAGAGTCGTTGCTTTGCTGAGTTCTGCTTTCAGCGTTCCGAGGGCTGCGTCATGCTTTTCATTCCACGACCATGGTGTTGTCTTCTTTGTCAGCAGACGGAGTTCATGGGTGAGTGTTGCATAGTTTGGAATGAAGTGTGCACCACAGAAGTTCATCATGCCGAGAAGACTTCTTACTTCAGATGCGTTGGTTGGTGTTGGCAGTTCAAGAATGGTCTTGAGCTTGTCTTGGCTTGGGGTGATGCCGTCTTCCCCGAAGATATGACCAAGGAACTCAAGCGACTTCTTGTTGTACTCACACTTGTCAGTGTTGAGAGTGAGGTCTTTCTCACGGAGACGCTGCATGAGAGCGCGGAGGTTGTTGTCATGGTCTTGCTGTGACGTACCGTAGCAGAGAATGTCGTCGCTGATGTTTACGACACCCTTGAGGCCAGACAGTACTTGCCTGATGGTTTCTTGGAAGATCTCGCTTGCGGAGTTCACACCAAAGAAGAGGCGTCGGTATCTGTAGAGACCAAGATGTGTGGAGAACGTCGTGATGTAGCATGACTCCTCAGCTAGTTCTAGCTGGTTGTAGCCTTGGTTCAGGTCAAGCTTGCTGAAAACTTTAGCACCTGCGAGCATGGTTTTCAGTTCATCAAGTGTTGGGGTAGCATGACGTTCTCTCCTGATGGCCTTGTTTGCAGAACGCATGTCGACGCACACGCGTACCTTGCCTGGAGACTTGGGTTTAGGCACCACAACTATAGGAGATACCCATGGTGTTGGACCAGTTGCCTTCTCGATGACACCAAGTTCTTCATCCTTTCGGATTTGTTCTTCCACATGCTTGCGGACATGAAAGGGAACACGACGGTAGTGCTGAGCGACAGGCTGTACCGTCTCGTCGATGTGGAGTTTGATTTGTCGATCATTGAGTTTACCAAGCTGGTTCTCTTGCTGAGTTTTGTGCTCGATGCAGTGGACGGTGGTCAGCAGCTTGAGTGTTTGCGAGGTTGACCAGCTCAGGATGGGTTTCTCATTGCCTGGAACAACACATATCGTGGCTGAGCAGGATGCTGTGTCAGTGTGTAGTTCAGCGCAAAACTGTCCAAACGCACGGATGGAGTGTTGATTGCCGTACGCAGAGATTCTCACGTTTGACGGGCTGAGCGCTGGCTTGGGTGTAAGACTTTCATAATCTGTCCGTGACAGTAGATTGACTGTAGCTCCGGAATCAGCAAGGAAGGTTGTCTGTTGTCCGTTGAGGTAGACCTTGAAGCGTGGCAGTTGATTCGAGTTGCCGTTTGCAGTGAAGACGTACTCAGTGTCTGCGTCATTGCCGTCGTCGATGAACGAAGCGTCGTTGTTGTCACATTCACCATGTTGCTCAACGTGGTGAACAGGTTTGGGCTTGTGCTTGATAGAGCGAGGCTGTTGGGAGGAGGAGGAAGAGGATGCACTGCCCCTTCCACCTGTCCCTGATCTTGCCGTGTTGCGTGGACTGGAACGGCAGACGGATGAGAAGTGGTTGAATTTTCCACAGGAGCGGCACTGTTTGTTGAAAGCAGGGCACGAATGCTGTCCCTTCTCATGCGGCCATGTACCACCACAGTTCTTGCATTGCTCGGTTGGCTGGTTATGACGGTGTGAGGCTTGACTACGGCGGGGCTGGTGATGACGTCGATCAGGCTGATGCTTGCTTGATGTAGCTGTACGATGGAGTCGGTTAACTGCAACGTCTTCATGCATTTTTCTTGAGTAAGAAGCAGTCAACTCCAATGTGCGGGCATACTGCAGGAGGTCAGACAGTGTTATTCCTGGGTTGCTCAGGCCCTTCTCTCGCACCTTGTTCACTTTGCAACCGGTTATCAGCTGCGATTTAATTTCAGACTCAATGTTTGCAAAGTTACAGAGAGAGGCATGTCGTTTCAGCTGTTGATAAAAAATGTCAACACTGTCAGATGTTTGCGTGAGCTGTCTGAAGGTAAAAACCTGATACTCTCTGTTGATCTGTGGGTTAAAATGTTCATTGATACGATCAACAAGTTTCTGGAAGTGAGTCTCACCATCCCGAGGGGTCAGATCAGCAGCTGGAAAAGAGTCCACAATGTCATTCAGATCGTTCCCAGCGTACGTAAGCAGCAACGCTTTCTTCCTCTGGTCGTTGGCAATGTTGAATGCAACGAACAGGTTCTCTAGTCTTACGATCCACTTGCTCCATCTGATAGACACGCCATCAGACGAACAGTCAAACGAAGGATAAGTAGGTAGTGCAGATAACTGTTCAGCCATGTTGGAAGTTGAAGAGCACGTGGCAAGTCAGAAAAGTGAAATTACAAAGTTCTTGCACAAGGTAGAGCCGATATGTATGTAAAATAATTTACCTCGTCGCCAATATGATGTCTGTGATGAAGGTGGATACACGTTCACCATGCATGTATACGATAAAGCCGACAAACGATGGTTTGAGGGGGCAAGCTGTGTTTATTGTCAGCCATGAAGATGATCAGTGTATGTAACAAGGGAACTAACTCTCGTTAGTTACTTAACACACTAGTAGCAGTTGCTTCCCTTAGATGGTAACAGATTCTCAAACACTACACCTGTGTATATTTGACATCGGCTTTCGTTATACTCAATTCGGCATACCGGGTTTATATGTTTACCAGAATTGCGCACGATAATGGCAGCGCAACAAATTCAGTTCGGGCCGTGCTGGTTTGATCGTTGACCCAAGTCAGTTCGCATGCAGTGTTACTGTTTGTCAGTCGGGGATAGAAATGTTGGCTGTCATCGCGCTGTTCTGTTTTGGTTTTCACACGTGGATCACTTACATATTCAGTCGTCGGGTTTAGGTGAGCCAAAACTTCAATACTTCGCCTGTTGTAGACGTTAAGCAATAAAGCTTGGAAGTTGTATGTCGGCACTGAGAGTCGGTCGCGGTACATCGCTTTCTACTTTTTATCCTACATACGTGAGAGAGACACCCATGAGATAATAATCGTTCAAATCACACGTGTGTATATCATGTAAATGAGGTCATGTCAAGCAAGTCTGGCAGGGACCTGTTTTTCCACTGCTTATGATGCCAAAGTCACCGAGACAAACGTCATTATAGAAGAAAAAAATTGCGCTCGCTAATTACCCTCGATGAATTTTTAGAACTAACACGTCACGCCATACTTTCACAGTGACGTTTCTTTGCTTTGACGTAATAGATTGCATGAGGCTTTAGAAGAGATCGAGGTTCCAAAACAAGCGTCTTCAATTTAGCCGCCTCGACTGCAGGACATTTTCAGTAAAATACACGTAAGTACAGTATGTAGGATAAACAAAATACTACATGGCTTGCTGTGTCGTACCAGATTTACACTCGTTGCTTTTTTAAATAGTGAACAGCTCGCTTTCGCTCGCAGTTCAATATTTAAAAAATCAACTCGTGTAACTGTAAATCTGGTACGACACAGCAAGCCATGTAGTATTCTCTATCTCCAACTTCTTTTCGTCTTCTTCTTTTCATTTTGATGCCACTCCCTCATTTGTCGCTGAACCCCGCAGTTTACTCGACTCGGATTCACACAAGCCCGTCTAGCAGACGACAGTTCGAACAGTCTTGAACAGCACGGTTGCAAGCAGATTCAGCTATCAATCGAAGCAATACACTTAAAGCCAAAGCAAATAACCAAATGAGAAAACCTAACGTTTGATTTGACTTCATGGTGACTCTTCTGATAATTGTTTTGGCGTTGGAATGGATCTCAACGGGTTCCCAGCTACGACAACTTTTCCAGAGTTATGCACCGCAGGCATGCCTTCGACAATCGATGTCAGTTTCAGATTGAGTTTTCGAACTACCAGGTGACTGGGCCATGGGTTGTGTTTTGATTGCTCTCTCTCTCTCTCTCTCTCTCTCTCTCTCTCTCTCTCTCTCTCTTCTCTTTCTCTCTCTCTCTCTCTCTCTCTCTCTCTCTCTCTCTCTCTCTCTCTCTCTCTCTCTCTCTCTCTCTCTCTCTCTCTCTCTCTCTCTCTCTCTCTCTCTCTCTCTGTGTAGATGGCTGTCTTACTTAAACTCGCCGATCGTGATGTTTTGGATTTGGGCTTGAACAGCTTGTCATTCAAATACAGAACGTACATCGGTACTTTAACACCATTATAAAAGCAAAAGCGGGTTTCTTCCCACGCTCACATCATGTTCTTCCTTTGATCAGTTACATTCTTCCTCCCCCTGTAGTTCCTGCTACGATAAGTGGTGCTTACAAAACATTTTGCGGTTACAAACCCACAAGAAAAACATTTGCCCTGCTGCAACTTTTATTGGGGTAACTCTACAGCGAGTCACGATTTTGTAGGCTCTTCGCTATGTTTGAGGTCATTAATAATAGTGTAGTACGTATGTACTACTGACAAAGCAAGCTCGCATGTGCTCGTATGTGCTGATAAAATAACAAGTCGCGTAAGGCGAAAATACAATATTTAGTCAAGTAGCTGCCATTTTTCAGCAAGACCGTATACTCGTAGCATCGTCAGTCCACCGCTCATGGCAAAGGCAGTGAAATTGACAAGAAGAGCGGGGTAGTAGTTGCGCTAAGAAGGATAGCACGCTTTTCTGTACCTCTCTTTGTTTTAACTTTCTGAGCGTGTTTTTAATCCAAACATATCATATCTATATGTTTTTGGAATCAGGAACCGACAAGGAATAAGATGAAAGTAGTTTTAAATTGATTTGGACAATTTAATTTTGATAATAATTTTTATATATTTAATTTTCAGAGCTTGTTTTTAATCCGAATATAACATATTTATATGTTTTTGGAATCAGCAAATGATGGAGAATAAGATAAACGTAAATGTGGATCGTTTTATAAATTTTTATTTTTTTTTACAATTTTCAGATTTTTAATGACCAAAGTCATTAATTAATTTTTAAGCCACCAAGCTGAAATGCAATACCGAAGTCCGGGCTTTGTCGAAGATTACTTGACCAAAATGTCAACCAATTTGGTTGAAAAATGAGGGCGTGACAGTGCCGCCTCAACTTTCACGAAAAGCCGGATATGACGTCATTAAAGACATTTATCAAAAAAATGAAAAAAACGTTCGGGGATTTCATACCCAGGAACTCTCATGTCAAATTTCATAAAGATCGGTCCAGTAGTTTAGTCTGAATCGCTCTACACACACACACACACACAGACACACAGACACACAGACACACAGACACACAGACACACGCACATACACCACGACCCTCGTTTCGATTCCCCCTCGATGTTAAAATATTTAGTCAAAACTTGACTAAATATAAAAAGGACTTCACAGCTAATTTTAGTGTGTGACGCAGGACAATATCTTACAAATCCTAGGCGGCGTTTTAGAGGTCCACGTTCTAATTTAGCCAAAGTTATGTCTGTACCTTAAATGACACAAGCTTTAGACAACAACATTGTTGCTTAAAAATTCAGAAGAACTGTACACTGGCAAATAGACCAATAAACTAAGAATGGGCATCGGCTTTGTTTGTAAGCTCCTACTTCTATGCAAGGCGTTTCCACATTAGAACTCAGACGCGTAATTTAGTCGATATCAAAGCTTAACTCCTGTCCTGTGTTTTACAAACGTTTATTTATAAAAGTATCTTTTCAGATACTTGCATGGAGTTTTGTTAAGCTTAGATGCGTACCAATAAATCATAAGTCTATGTAGAGTGGGCATTGTTTTGCCGAAATAATGTTGTAGATTTACATATATAGGTGACAGTGTCCAATATTATGTAACAGAACATTCAATTCAGCCACACACAAATAAAACAATCAACTTATACCATCCTGAATGATAACAGGCCAATACTGTGCACTGGGAAAATGTGTGTGCGCGTGTGTGTCAGTTGTGTGTGTGTGTGTGTGTGTGTGTGTGTGTGTGTGTGTGTGTGTGTGTGTGTGTGCGTGTGTGTCAGTTGTGTGTGTGTGTGTGTGTGTGTGTGTGTGTGTGTGTGTGTGTGTGTGTGTGTGTGTGATCATAGAACTAATGCAAAACTTGAGCTCTTCTAGTGACCTTGACCTTGAACAGAGGAACCCGTATTCTCGGAAAAGTCCTTCTCTGATGATAAGACGTACGTGGTAATTAAATTTGATGTTTGGTCGTGAACATACACACACACATTCCCAGAGTAAGGCACATATGCACATCAGTCAAAGACAGTAGTTTGACGTGTTAGATGAATGAAATATTTCATTAGAAAATAAAACTAATACTTACTGGTGCCACTGAAGTTTCGTGTAATCTTTCTGATACAAAACTGCTGTCGCCATAACGTCATGACACCAATGGCCTTGCCATTGAACTGACACACGATGTGCATTCAGGTCATTTACAACATGCACTTGGACGTTTTTTAAAACTTCGGGGACTTCTGACTCCCATCAGATATTGAATTTATATGGACAACTCTCGTCATACATCTGGGTCAACTGTCTCATAACCTTGGGAACACATTGGGGGGCCAACTCACTGTGTACACAGGATCAGTTCGCCCAGTGCTGGAGTATGGAGCAAGTGCTTGGGCAACCGCAGCCAAGACGCACACCAACAAACTGGACCGGGTCCAAAACTTTGGCCTCAGGATAATCCTTGGCGCCATGAAATCCACTCCTATTGCCGCAATGGAAAAGACAGCTGGAGTTGAACCCCTTGAGAGCCGACAGCGAAGCAAGCTTCTTGCACATGCCGAAAAGATGAAGAGGCTACCAGACCACCCCCTGCATGACAAACTAAAAAGCCTGACAAAGAACAGGCTAAAACGGAAAAGCTTGAACCATCTTGTCAAGGAAGAGCAACGCATGAATGCTGACATCTTGACGGCAAACATCGAACTGTGCGAAAGACTTGATCCAACCAACTGGCCCCCCAAAACCCCCAAAGCTGAAGTCAGAACCACCATCCCTGGCATTACTGTGAAGAGAGACCAGAGTGACGCTGTGCTGAAAGCTCTAACAATGGAGGAGATCGACAAGCGCTACCCTGCAGCTAGATGGACACACATCTTTACCGACGGATCGGCTGAAGACGCCACAAGAAACGGAGGATGTGGCGTATTCATCAAGAAACCAGGCCTGCCCCCAGTCTCTGTGTCAACATCCGGAGGGAGATTGTGCTCCAACTACAAGGCTGAAGTTCTGGCACTCCACAAAGCCACAGAGACAGCCCTGCAGTGGGAAAACCGTCCCAAGAAAGCTGTCTTTCTTTCAGACTCTTTGTCAGCACTCCAGGCCGGCCTTGTGTTCGGGCAATCCAGACTCGACCACGGAACACCTGATGTAGAACATCAACACACTGGCCCAAACCACAGCGGTTGTCCTGCAGTGGATCCCTGCACACACGGGGATTGTGGGCAACGAAGTGGCGGATCGGCTGGCAAAGGAGGGCAGCAAAACTGAGCAGCAACCCTCTGATCTCACTTACAGTGAAGCCAGGATCCTAATCCGAAACAGGCAAAAATCCACCTTCAAAAAGAAAAACAATGGATATAATCCACACGAAGATGTCCTCCATCAGCTCACTCGTCACGAGCAGACCATTGTCTTCCGCCTCCGGACAGGCCACTGTGGACTAAACAGCCACCTAAAAAGGATCGGCATCAGACAGACGGCCCTGTGCCATTGTGGAGAGGCGGACCAGACACCGGACCACTTACTGCAGACCTGCCGACTCCACTGCAGTGAGAGAAAACGCGTCTGGCCCACAGGGACATCGCTGCACACCAAGCTATGGGGCAGCACTCAGGACCTGGAAATGACAGCCCACTTCGTCAACATCACGGGCCAAAGAATCTAGACACAGCCATCGTCGAACGCTGAAGAAGAAGAAGAATAACCTTGACGCTTGTTGCATCATGTTTTAACAACCATAGTCATGAAGATTAAAGCTACTATGATTGCTAATTACCAAAGGCAAAAAGACACAGGTTTTCAATGCACACATATTATTACGGAAATGAAAAAGAGGGTATAAACATTAGGGTATCATTTTAAAGGTGCATTCCTTCGAATGATAGCGATCATAGTCACCGACACAGAGCTGTTGAGGATTTTTTTCACAAGGGATAAGACATTCTATCAACTCAAACACAGTCATGCTACAATTCATCAGCCTGCATGGCTGCTTCTTATGCAGAGTGGATATTTATAGTTGAATAAGTTTCGTTTGTGACATGTGTCTCAATCTGCCCACAGGATTCAGCAAAATGAAAACAAAAACAAACAAAAATCGCCCCCTCTGCACAGAATGCAACCGCGCATTGATTTGTAATATATGTTCAAGAGACACGGTACTCTTATATCCCCAGCAGGCATTTTTGTGTTATTTAGTATAAATATAATTTAAACTCTCTTTTTACTGCAGTAACACTTGAATGAAGATTACTGCAGTAAAACACGAACCCAGTTTTACTGCAGCAAAACAGAAATGAGTTTTACTGCAATAAAATCGACTGCTTGGACGAACGCTGACATTATTCTTTTTTTACTGCAGTAAAACTAAAATGAGTTTTACTGCAGTAAAACCATAACCAGAACCAGAACCGTCAAGGCCCCGCTCGCATCCTAACCGTGACTAAATGAGGGGGAACACACGCATTTCAATCGTACAACAAGCAAAACGTTTTACTGCAGTAAAACTTATATGAAGAATACTGCAGTAAAAACGGCTGCTTAGGCGGATGATGACATTATTCAGTTTTACTGCAGTAAAACTGTTTTTCACTGCAGTAAAACTGAATATTGTCATCATCCGCCCGGGCAGCTGATTTTACTGCAGTAAAACTTTTTACGGTAGTAAAACTCATTTAAGTGTTACTGCAGTAAAACCGGGGTCGTGTTTTACTGCAGTAATCTTCATTTTAGTTTTACTGCAGTAAAAAAAGTGTTACTGCAGTAAAAACCGACTGTTGGGGCGGATGATGACAATATTCAGTTTTACTGCAGTACAACTTTTTTACTGCAGTAAAACTGAACAATGTCATCATCCGCCAAGGTCAAGGATACTTATAGTCCATGGTCACTCGATGTGAAAGTCTGGACAGAACTGTGCCGGTGAACATGATTGTGTACGCGGCAAGGACGTTGTCTTTAAAATTGTAACTTAAAACACTCGTTTTCTTCTGTTGTGAATACCATGCTGTTTTAATAATGTGATCATTGCCACAGCGCTCCCTGACTGTATTCATACTTGAGTTGGGGAGAAGAAGAAGAAATAAAGGACGACCAAAGTACACAAATCTGAAGTATGTTGCTGCTGCTACTGCTGTTGATAAAGTACTACTACTACGATGGCGACTACGAGAAAAACGACGACCCCACAAAGGAGAAGAAGTGTAAAATACGAGAGTAACACTTAACGGTACAGTTAATCTTTACCCGTATCTGTTGGGAGCAATGACCGTTTCGTGCCATGGTATGACCGTTTTCAATATTTGCCGGACCGTATAATAAAGCTTTATCTCTTTATTTATTTTAGTTGAAGGTAAACCCAGTGAGTGTTCCCCTGTCTTTGATTGTACTATTGCCGTTGTCACCAGAGTGTGTACAATTGCCACTTGAACTAATGACTGTCTACCAACACGTTTACGTCGACGATTTTGTGTATAATGGGCTGGTGTTTTGTTTGTTCGTTTTCTTAAAGGTAAATGGGACACTGTTCAAGGCAAACTTGGTCGGCATGTGTGTGTGCCAGTGTGTGTGTGTGTGTGTGTGTGTGTGTGTGTGTGTGTGTGTGTGTGTGTGTGTGTATGTGTATGTGTATGTGTGTGTGGCCTTTTGACGAGGGTAAGTAGCATGTACAAGATACATCAAAGGTGATTTAAGATCACATGAATAATGAAAATGAGTTGTAAAACAGTTGTTGGCTACAACATAACTTGTGTTTGTAGCAAATCTTCTGGTCTTAAAGTATGTTTAATTTGTGATAAATAAGAACCGAAGTATTTATTCGAAGAGGTTCAATGACCTGTTCGTTTAACCTTCCTGTGTCAGACACCGGCACACAAACACTAACGTACGGATGCACGCACGCACGCACGCACGCACGCACACACACACGCACGCACACGCTTATACACACATACAGCGAGAGAGAGAGAGAGACAGAGACAGAGACAGAGACATACAGAGACAGAGACAGAGAGGAAGAGGGAGGAGCTTGCCAACACTATCTCATTTTCGATTTGAAAAACGCAAATCATGTTTATTTACATTTGGTCAACAGTTTAAAAAAAAGCTTAAGATGCCGCGTTGGACTGTATATTCTGGTCACGTAAAAGTTAAGGAATGAGGAACAGTTCAGAAAGAAAACTAACTATGGACAGAACAGCCGTAACTGGGTAAGAAAGATAAAAAGTGGAGTTTCGAGAAGTTGAGTTGGGGATGGGATAAGGAATGAATGGGCACAAGAGCAGTCTAGCAGCCCTCGGCAAATTATCACACGCGTTTGATGTCCACTCCGAAAGCTTAGACCCCTGTCTAGCCTTGGCATTCGATGTCATTAATCCAACAAAATAAGGGCACAAATGTGTGCCCCACAAACTGCAAATGTGCCTCCATTTTCACACGTCCGAGTGATGAGGTGTGATTCATTTGTTTTTAATCCTGAGCTTTCTGCAGAGTTCGTCTCGTATAGATCTGTATGACAAAGATCCACGACAGAGTACCAAGTACCGTCGGTACTGGGTGCTAAACAACAAATAAGTATGCAACAGTTTTTAGCCTTCTTCTTCCACGATGTGTGATGCAGGTGGTAAAACGATCAATTAGTCATAAAGATCATCCGAGGAGGATTATCCTTCAAAGTACCTTCGAAGGCCCGTGTATATTATCTAGTAAAATGCAACAGGTCAGTCCAGGCTTTTGAAGCGTCAAATTAATTGGGCCGGTTCGAATTCGCGAAGTCTACTTCACGAAACTGGCTGCACGAAGCTTTGGCACTCAATTTGTGGTAACAAGACTTCGGGCTCAATAAAATTAGGACATCATTTACGCGGTAAAAGTTTGTTGTTTTTTCTCACAAGGACGCATACCCAAAAGCAATAGCGCGGCTGTTTTATGTGCAGAGGTCGATTGGTTTGCTTGATTATTTTTGCAAATTGACACAGGTGTCATTAATGATATTATTTCAACAAAAAGACCCAGTCTGCGCAGAAAGCAGATGTGCTGTTATTGTGTGTTTGCCTGCAGGTATTTGGATGTTCTAACCGCATTTAAAAAAAAACACGTACTAAATCCATGGTGGTGTACGTGACGTTAGAAGAAATGCATATTCAATTCTGCTGCGTGTTTCAATTTTGTTTACGACTGGGTTCGTGCCAAGGTCATGCTGTTAAGTGCTTTTCATATAGCAGATTTTCAACCAACTTTCCACCAAGTTTAGTTCGTTTGAACTAGCTCAGAAGTCGCTGGGACCAGGTCGGCAAACAGTCTGCCATGTAAATGGTCCCGATGATTTAGTCCGGATTTAGCAGCGACTTAAAAAGTTAATAGAGTGGTAGCTGCTTGAACCAACAACGATTTGCAAGCAACTTTGCGCAGACTTTTATTATTGCGTTTCCTGACTGGTTCGCTCAAACCGGAAAACAACGAACCACTATTGGGCAAACCCAAATCAATCAATCAATCAATCAATCAATCAATCAATGAGTCTTATATCGCGCATATTCCGTGGGTACAGTTCTAGGCGCTCTGCAGTGATGCCGTGTGAGATGAAATTTTATACGGCCAGTAGATTGCAGCCATTTCGGCGCATATTTACCTTTCACGGCCTATTATTCCAAGTCACACGGGTATAGGTAGACAATTATTAACTGTGCCTAAGCAATTTTGCCAGGAAAGACCCTTTTGTCAATCGTGGGATCTTTAACGTGCACACCCAATGTAGTGTACACGGGGGGAGGTTCGGACACCGAAGAGAGTCTGCACACAAAGTTGACTCTGTGAAATAAATTTCCGCCGAACCTGGGATCGAACTCACGCTGACAGCGGCCAACTGAATACAAATCCAGCGCGCTACCAACTGAGCTATATCCCCGCCCAAATGTGCAAGTAGGCTGAGGGCCGTTGCTTAAAACTATAATTATGAAAGTTGGCACTGTTCACATGGGCAGCGATTTTTAACCGACTTGGTTCTAACAAAACTGGCTTGAACGTTTGTGGAAAGTTTGTTGTAAATCTTCCACGTGAACAAAAAAACAACAACTCACAAATCAAAACAAAACATATGGAAAAAAAACTTTTTTTGACAGGACTGTTAGTTCCTGTTTCTGCGTGTCGTTATTACGGTAAATAACCGTTCTCAAATGTTTGGGTATATAAGAACGCATTTTTATTTAGTTTTGAGAGGAGAATATACTCAGCGGCCGGCTGTTCACCTTTCTTTGACAGTACCTTTGACTCTACTCGCTGAAACGTGTAAAATAAATGTCATTTGAACTAATGACCGTCCATAAACCTGTTTTTGTCAATGCCCTTGTGTATAATGCACTTGTGTTTTTACCCTGAATGCGGCAGTAAGCAAGACAGAGGGACTTGATCACCTGGCTTTTGTGGCTCGATATTGAGAGCCTTCTGAAAAAAAACCCACTACGAATCGATGTTTGCCCTGCAGGGCTGTAAAAAAAGGTGCGGGATAAAGGAATAGACGTAAACATAATTAAGAAACAAAAAATCAGAAACCGATAGAGCACTAAAGTTACATGATCGAGAATTAAAAAAATAATGTAAACACCAACCAAGAAATGTTAGTTTATGGAACATTTAATCATGGACACATTTAAACAAAACATTTACTAGGTTCTCGATCTATCAGTCTTTAAAATGGACGAACAAGATGTGAACAGACAAATAATCATGAAAGAGTAAACACTTGGCTTAAGTTGTTGGGTGTGTTTCTTCATAATTTGACAGAAAGCAAAATCAGTTGGTTGGTTGGTTGGTTGGTTGGTTGAATTGGTTGCTGGTTTTTCACGTTCCATCAACCTAGTATGTTCCTATTCGGGACCCAGGAATATCAGTTAATGATTAATTAGTTATGTGGATGTAACAAGCTACAACCATCATCACATTAAAGGAAACACGTTTCGTGAAAGGTAAAAACATCGGGTACCAAATATGACCTCTTTTCGCCCCAAACTGACCTAAATCAGTTTAATAAGTGTTTTTATTCCCCCCCCCCCCCCCTCTGCTTCTTTACCTCTGTAAACTTGTAGGGCTAGTTATTTTTAAATAAACACTCAGCAACCAAACAAATAACGAGCCCATCCTGAACTCAGGTCAAAATGAGTTCGGCTCATTCTCTCCCTGACCGGACGCCACAGCCCTACGCGAGTCTATCAAAACAAAAATACAGAGTTATCTCCCATATGGTTTTCGCGAGCACTGATCTAAATTTGAGATCAGTGTTCGCGAGACGAAAATGATTGCAGATTGGCCGACTTCGACAGTGATCTCCGTTCTGTTCTTCACAGTTATGATAAAGACATCGTTCTAAGGTCAAAACAAGTCGAAATGTTGGGAGGGCGGGGATGTAGCTCAGTCGGTAGCGCGCTGGATTTGTATCCAGTTGGCCGCTGTCAGCGTGAGTTCGTCCCCACGTTCGGCGAGAGATTTATTTCTCAGAGTCAACTTTGTGTTCAGACTCTCCTCGGTGTCCGAACACCCCCGTGTGTACACGCAAGCACAAGACCAAGTACGCACGAAAAAGATCCTGTAATCCATGTCAGAGTTCGGTGGGTTATGGAAACACGAAAATACCCAGCATGCCTACTCAACGAAAGCTGAGTGAGCTGACTATGCTCTCAGAGTATTGTGTGGGGAACCCAAATGGGCAAACGAGCTCACACGTAACCAGAAAAAATTCTGGAACGCTGACGAAGAAGAAGAAGAAGAAGAAGAAATGTTGGGACTGCTGCCGGAATGAGACCGTAATATATATGGTTTCATCACTGTCAACTGGTTACAGAAAAAATCGTCTGCTCCAGTGAGTGCCGAAACCAAACGGTTGATTATCACGTGACACTTTTGCCATATTTAGAGTTGTTTGCACAGTAAATACAGCCGCGAAAAATAGCTCGCTTGAAACTGTCTTACATATCAATTCCTTTGCAATTTAAAAATTACAAAACACCATGAAAAATCATTATCGACGATCGCGAATCTGCTTATATCAATAATACATAACAAAAAGCTCTAAATATGTAACAAAATCGGTTTCCTTGCCAGACAAGGAAACTCAAGGCATCCTGTCAGGGAGAGAATGAGCCGAACTCATTTTGACCTGAGTTCAGGATGATAACGAGCCAGCAACAGCCTGAATCCTCGATAGCGCTGTTCTGTGTCGGTACTACTTTTGCGACTGAAAAGTTCTGAACGCTCTAATGTACGAAGTATACATCTCTCAAGCAAACAATACAAACATACCGCATTTAAATTAACAACTACAGGCTTGAACACATGAATCTCCATATACAATCATGAATCCATGAGTTCGGTTGTTTTCTGAATCTAGATCTCCGTGCACAAACGTTCAACACAAGCAAGTTCCCAAGGCAAGTAACTCTCATACTTTGTCCAGTGACAAGAGTAGTTCCCCTTCCGAATTTCTTTTCACTCAGTTTCTTCGACAACAGACTGCAATCCGACTGTCAGTTTTCAACAATATTTCATTTTATAAACAGATCACACGCAACCAAATGCACACATCTCATCAATTTAAAAAAACATGAAGCGGTTTCATACACTATTTTCCCCAGAAAACTGAACTTCATCATACAGTTTTTAACGTTGGAACACGGGTGCAAAAGTTCGTCTGCTAGTCCCATTTGACGAAAGAACATTATCCTGAGCGATACCAAAACATGAACAGAACACACACTATCTGCCTTTACCGCCACAGCAGAATAACAACATAATTATCTGTGTACTTGGAAAACAGGGAAACTGACAAGAAGTGTTGACAGAATGGAATGATTTGCACGGAACTATACAACGCGTGCATTAATCGATCCCCTGCGCATGTTGACTGGTTGAGTGATTAGGATTCGATCAAACTTTCGCACAAAAACTCCTGTTTTCTTTGAATAACTGAAGAAAGGGGGAATAAAGAGGTTACACACCTAGCTCGTCTCAGTGATTATTAAAAATAATGGTCTCAGTTCGCGGTCATGAAAAAGCTCGCTGAAGCTCGCATTTTTCATGATCCGCTAACTTCGACCATTATTTTTAATAATCACTGAGACTCGGCATGTAACCTCTACGTATACCCAGTCTTCAAAACATAAATCTAACACTTGAAACTATCCAACAGCAACTGCCCGCGGTCCTCCAACGAAGCTTAGTGCATACCAACCATGCAGCAGCAAACGGTGTCTGTGTTTTAATACAGGGGTCACGTTACCTCTCAAGAGGGTATCAAACAGTTCACATAGCCGGGTGCATCTTGTACCCGAACCCTGAAGTTCTGAGCTAACAGGCTGCCTACCTGTTGGAAGTGGGTTTGTTTGCCCCGGAAGCGTCGGGAAGATTAATGTCCGTGCACGCGTGGACAGCGATACGTCAAATCGGAGATTAACTGAGCAAAGAGAGCTAAATCGTCAGGCCTTTTGTAGATGGAGAGTGCAATACAGTGCTACAGTTGTACCACTATTGTAAGACCACCAACACTCTGAAAATGTAGGTCTTAACAGAAAGCGAGTCTTGAAACGGAGATCAACTTACCGACACTATGAAGTGATCAAGTCTTAGAGAATCGGGTCTGAAATGACGAAGAGGAGGTCTTAAAATATGGCTTATTAAAATAGAGGTTTCAATTTTTATTTACCTGCATTGTAAGACCGTGTCTCGTAACAGCAACAGTTCTTATAAAGAACATCTTCTCGTTTTCCTTCACACATTATCTGATACATTATCCCCGTTATTGTTAAATGCCACCTACTTTGACAAAATATACATGCAGTGCAGATTAGACCCTCTCGATATTCCAAGCTCTCGTAAATGTTGCAACAATATAAACGAACAGTGTGGTGCAGCTTTCTTACAGAAGCTGCGAAGACTTGATGTTTAAAGTTCTCACGACTTTCGAAGCATACAAAAGAGCATGTGTCGCAGATAGCTCGCGAGTGCTGCTCAGATTCCAAATCATGTGTGTCCTCTTGTCACAGGTGCCACTGTATGTGTCCAGAAATACGACCAGTAGTTTGTACGAGAGCGTAGTGCTTATGTTTAGTCAGAGATGGATCATTCGGTAAGACTTACCCTCTTGTTTATGTAAGTGACGTCAGCCGAATTCCTCAAGGTCTGTATACAAAAACTCGCCAGTGACAATAGAGAACAGCTCGTAAATATTCAACTGTAGTCCAGAAATATACAACTGAGAGAGGTTATCAATGTTTCCTAGTTACCCAAGTAAAGAATGTTGTTGGTGTTATTTTTGTTGTTGTCGTTGTTGTTGTTGTTGCTGTTGTTATTGTTGTTGTCGTCATTGTTGTTGTTGTTGTGGTGGTGGTGGTTTTGGTTGTTGTGGTTGTTTTGAAAACGATGATGATGATGATGATGATGATAATGATGATGATGAGGAGGAGGAGGAGGAGGAGGAGGAGGAGGACGAGGAGGGGGACGACGACGACGACTGCGACGACGACTTACATGATCAGATTGAAAACGAGTTTGATGCTGATGACGATGACAACCTAGACGACGATGGTGGTAATAACAATAAGGATTACAACTGCAAATCAAGCGGGGGAAGGGGTTGGGGGTTCTCAGGATTTGAGAGTTTTATTCCAGCGTCGCGGACGACGCTGGTATCTGCGGTCGGGAAGACTTTCCACGAATTTGCCACAGGGCGCCGCCATGTTTTCTGTGCTCGACTGCGAGCAGACCACAGGCACATTACACCCAAAATTCTTGTAGGCATACACAGACGCAACATAGCATATACAGACAATAACACCCACAACACTTCAACTGCATATGAAAGGAATAAAAATAAATCCGCAAATCAGTCGCGCACAATACACCAGTTAGAAAAACAAGGAGTACCAAAGCGGCGTGCAGAAACTAAACTGACTCGGAGACTGAGAAGAAACATTTATCACACGATGTGGATAGCAAACATTAAAATAAAACAGATAAGTCAAGCAAAAAATAAACACAAATATCGAAAACACAATAAACAAAGGTAAAGAAAACAAAAAGAGATGCTTGCCGACAGTCAGTGTGTGTGTGCGTGGTTTGCCGTGTGCGTCAGCGGGGTGTGTGTGTGTGTGTGTGTGTGTGTGTGTGTGTGTGCGTGCGCGTGCATGCGTGCGTAGGCTACGTTCTTGCGTGTGTGCGTTCGAATGAGAAAGAAGAGAGAGAGAGGATTGAACAATGAGGTCACGTTCTCTGTCACATGAATACATACACACACTGAAGGCTACTTCGGACACGAACACTTGCCAACAACTGTGGTTGGACATGCTTTTGAAATGTAATATTTTTTCGACATGATTTCTGGACATACGAATCCCGCTGTGTTGCCTACTGATGTTGCGAATGATGAAGGTTTTGAGTTGACTGACCTTGAGGAGGGATTGCATCAGGCGTTTATCGTCTCAAATTATATCCTTGCTACTTTTCAGGAGTCAACTATTGCCATTCATGGTAACTTGGATAGTCAATGTTTTTATTTGTTTGATTCCCATCAAAGAAACAGAAATGGTAACCATTCTTCAAATGGCGCTGCAGTTTTGATGTCATCAAGTTAATTCCTTTGCAGAATTGATTGATTTTCTCAAAAGCCATTATCAATGTGTTTATCAATTAACACCTGTTCATTTCTGTCCAACTGCAATGCAAACTCAATGTGGAGGAAACAAGGATTCATTACAAACAAGTCATCCCTGTACATCAACAGATTTATGTACCTCAATCAATACTGCTAGTATGAGTGACAGGAATCTAAAAGAAAAAACAACCAAACGCAAATGTACTACTACTTCTACGACTCGTTTGAATGTAAAACAGAAATGTAACACTAGGGAGATTTAAAAGACAGCACGTTTCGTTTTGCAGCTCGTTTCGTTTGGTGAATGAGTCACCCCGCGAAACGGAACGTGAAACGAGACGGCATAGGCCGCAGACAAGATTTAGATGTATTCACGTTTCGTTTCGGAATGAAAGGCCGGGCATGGCAGGATATGATCCGCTGACTGGGCATGGCATAATTTCAACTCCACGAGTCAATAAAGGATTGACATACTCGCATTGCACGCACAAGAGCTTCACATTTTTCAATTCATGCACCTGATCACATACGAAGCCAGAATAAAAATTCGATGCGATGACCTACTTCTGCTTCGCCATTTGCTTTCTCACCATGAAGTTGGATAAATGTACCAGGATCAGCACCCTTCAAAATATTTCAGTTCACAACAGTTGTCTACCTCCAATGAACACATTCTCAGCGCTGAAAGACTGTGAAAGGGTTGATGAATCTAGCAATGCATAAAATGGCCAACAAATAAAACTGTTAGTGTGCAAAAATACTCACAAAAGTTGACGAAATATTGTTCGTTTTTTGGGGGTGGAAAACGTGACTGCGTTTTGACGTTCCACGTTCCGTTTCAGTTGACCTTCACCTTTCCAGCGAGAGACCCCCGAAATAATGACGTTTGCCACAACTTCAAAACGAAACGTCCCAACGTTTCGTTTCTTAAATCTCGCTAATGACGGTTCTACGACTCGTTTGAAGGACAGTATAGATCGAACCTTAACCCACAACTACGACAATTTGTGTCAGACTTTTTTGAACAGGAAAATATGCCTCTGTTCAACAGTAACCAAAACATGGAAGATGTTTTTGAAACTTTACAGAAATGTAACACTAGCCTATCTGTGACAATGTTGCTTTTGAATTGAACCCACATTTGTTGAACAGGAGAGAATGTCAAGTTCCTGTTCAACAGTGCCCAAAACACTGAATCTGACGTTTTTGAATCTTTTCTGTCATCTAACTGAATCTGACGTTTTTGAATCTTTTCTGTCATCTAACCCAATTGCTCATGACTTCATCGATCTTGAACATGCCTACTTTTCAAAGAAAGACAGACAAAAGCGAAATCTGCATGTTAGCCATCTGCCTGAAATGGTCAATGCACTTTTGTAAAATTGTCACAGCTGTTATGCACTTTTGTGAAATGGTCAGTGCTGTTGTGCACTTATGCAAAACTTGGTGCTGTGCTGTTAACATTTGAACAAAATTTATTTTGTTCAAATGTTTAGTGCAACTTGCTACTATATATATAATCGCTGTATGCGCTTTGTGGTAATAATGCACTGTTGTGAAAAGTTTGTGCTAAATGTTGGCACTATACATCATTGTTGGAGCACCCTCCTGTAGATGCACCATGCTGAAAAATGTACTTATGAATCAAGCATTGACTGAAATAAACAATTTATATATCCAGCACAACATGCAATTCATTAACTTTTGACCCAAACCTTAAACACTTCCCAAAATAAATCTTTGGTGGACATTGCATCGACGCTGTTCATTTTGAATGAACATTTTTCTTGTCGTAATAGTGTATGGTATCAATTACAGTCTAGGAGTGTACACGTCTTCAATATCAAGCAGGAAGATACACTTTTTTCTGAAAGTATACTGGCTGTGACGTCCTTCAGAAACGATTCTTCGGACCAATTGGTCCAAGCAAATGAAGAAAAAACAATCTCTTATTCCGCATGACATTGAATGTGCCATGCCGCTGACAATTTATTTCAAACTTGTTTCTGTTTCTTTGCCTAGTGCTTGTGTTAAAACACACACCCATGACTTTGAAATTGTACGAGCACCATCTTTGCCCGAGTTTTACTCATGAGTCTGTGGTGTTTACTATTTCGCACAGGGAACGGTCAACTATTCGTCTATATAATAGATCTATAGCTGATATAAATGGACACAACTTAGTCTGAGTGTTGAGGTCGTAAGGCCAAACAGACCAATCATGCTTTGTCAGATAACCACAGCACAGGCGATAATTTATTCAGCTCAGCCATTTCATAAATAACTCTGTGTTTTTCTTCTTCTTCGTTTACAGCGTAAAGTTGTATTGCATTGGGTCAAACATTCCGCTTTCATTTAGTATCTTTTTGTTGGCACGATTTCAGTCTGCAAATAATTACACTTTTTTTCGGGTTTCTGTTCATCGTAGGAAGAATGGAAAAATAGTGAGACATCCACAAGAACCTTGATAATTCAAGTAGACGAAGTTATTTGTTATGTTTAATGAAATATGAAATTGAGCTATTCTCCCTCTGTCTCTGTCTTGTTTGTCTGTCTCACTATAAATATCTCTCTCCCTCTCTCCCTCTCTCTCACTCTCTCTCTCACTCTCTCTCTCTCTCTCTCTCTCTCTCTCTCTCTCTCTCTCTCTCTCTCTCTCTCTCTCTCTTTTGTCCTTTTTACATTTAAGGGGGAATCGAGACGAGGGTCGTGGTGTATGTGTGTGTGTGTGTGTGTGTGTGTGTGTGTGTGTGTGTGTGTGTGTGTGTGTGTGTGTGTGTGTGTGTGTGTGTGTGTGTGTGTGTGTGTGTGCGTGTAGAGCAATTCAGAGTAAACTACTGGACCGATCTTTATGAAATTTTTCATGAGAGTTCCTGGATATGATATCCCCGGACGTGTTTTTCATTTTTTTTTATAAATCTCTTTGATGACGTCATATCCGGCATTTTGTAAAAGATGAGGCGGCACTGTCACTCCCTCATTTTTCAATCAAATTGATTGAAATTTTGGCCAAGCAATCTTCGACGAAGGCCGGACTTTGGTATTGCATTTCAGCTTGGAGGCTTAAAAATTAATTAATGACTTTGGTTATTAAAAATCTAAAAATTGTAATTAATTTGTTTTTTATAAAACGATCCAAAATTACGTTTATCGTATTCTTCATCATTTTCTGATTCCAAAAACATATAAATATGTTATATTCGGATTAAAAACAAGCTCTGAAAATTAAAAATATAAAAATTATGATTAAAATTAAATTTCTCAAATCGATTTAAAAACAATTTCATCTTATTCCTTGTCCGTTCCTGATTCCAAAAACATATAGATTTGATATGATTGGATTAAAAACACGTTCAGAGAGTTAAAAAGAATAGAGATATCGAAATTCACTGCCTTTGCCACGAGCGGTGGACAGACGATGCTACGAGTGTACGGTCTTGCGGAAAAAATGCAATGCGTTCAGTTTCATTTTGTGAGTTCGACAGCTTGACTAAATGTTGTTATTTCGCCTTACGCGACTTGTTTAATTCTCTTGGCCTTTTTCGTTTTTGTGATTCAGTGTTGATATGAAATCCCAAACAGCTTCTTCGATTTTTTTCTCACCTACCCATCTACCTGTAACAAGAATAATGTGAATTCCGCATATAAATCAACTTCATTTTTTCAATTAACATCAAACCGTAGATCATACGTATCAATCATGCAACACAGAACGTTATAACCGAGTTACCAAACCAGAAATAAACACATTAAAACAGCAACAGCAAAAACGAAAGAGAAAATAACAAGTCGCGTAAGGCGAAAATACAAAATTAATTTTAGTCAAGCTGTCGAACTCACAGAATGAAACTGAACGCAATGCAATTTTTCAGCAAGACCGTATACTCGTAGCATCGTCAGTCCACCGCTCGTGGCAAAGGCAGTGAAATTGACAAGAAGAGCGGGGTAGTAGTTGCGCTGAGAAAGATAGCACGCTTTTCTGTACCTCTCTTCGTTTTAACTTTCTGAGCGTGTTTTTAATCCAAACATATCATATCTATATGTTTTTGGAATCAGGAACCGATAAGGAATAAGATGAAAGTGTTTTTAAATCGATTTCGGAAATTTAATTTTGATCATAATTTTTATATTTTTAATTTTCAGAGCTTGTTTTTAATCCAAATATAACATATTTATATGTTTTTGGAATCAGAAAAAGATGAAGAATAAGATGAACGTAAATTTGGATCGTTTTAAACATTTTTTTTTTTACAATTTCCAGATTTTTAATGACCAAAGTCATTACTTAATTTTTAAGCCAACAAGCTGAAATGCAATACCGAAGTCCGGCCTTCGTCGAAGATTGCTTGGCCAAAATTTCAATCAATTTGATTAAAAAATGAGGGTGTGACAATGCCGCCTCCACTTTCACAAAAAGCCGGATATGACGTCATCAAAGGTATTTATCGAAAAAAAGACAAAAATTTCCGGGGATATCATTCCCAGGAACTCTCATGTCAAATTTCATAAAGATCGGTCCAGTAGTTTGGTCTGAATCGCTCTACACACACACACGCACAGACACACACACATACACCACACCCTCGTCTCGATTGACGATTCCCCCCTCTACGTTAAAACATTTAGTCAAAACTTGACTAAATGTAAAAACATCCACACACACAAAATCAGCTTATATAATTATATATATAAGCACTAAGTCAACCCTCATGATCAGGTCTAGTTTATAGCAGATGGACGCCTATTTTGTTTTTAGCACAAATCAAGGCCTTTAGAACATTTGCACCTCGAACGGCATTCTATTGGGACACGGAAACAACTCTGTCGGGACCTATTTGTCAGCTTTAGTTTAGTGATAAAAATAGTAAAACAGCTAATTAGAAGCATTGAGTGCGGTACTAAAACTTATTAGAGAAAGATACATTCCCATGGGTACTTATGACACTTGTAAGTAATAGGGGAGTACACGCACAATTCCACGACAGCTGTATAGGTAACACGCTATCGGCTTCTTGCCACTTTTAACCACCATAGGTAATAATTACTTCCGTTCGTTTGACGTCATCTATTGCAGCGTGACTGATGGCTGCGAACGGAGTTAAACATAACGACTGCTTCGAACTGCGCAGCCCTATTTCCTCAGGCGATAAGTAGTCCCTTCGATAACCAGGTCGTCAAGTTATGAGTGCGTCAACATTTCCATCTTCAGAGCTGTTTAAGTCATACGGGGTGAACTTCAGTAATTGAAATTAAATCGACGAATCGCCTGCAGCCCTTGAAAAGCGGAAAGCGTTGCTTCCGTGTCTGGCTTTTGCCTCAGGCAGGATTGATTTCCATACGTTGAAGGGGGTGAGAGAGAGAGGGAGAGAAGGAGAGAGAGCATGTTGTATGTCATGATTTATGGCTGATGATCCGTTTGACACTTAAGTATAGACACTGCATCATGACGCATCGCATGAGATGCTGCCTGGCATAGTGAGTAGGTCCCGGGCGTGATCAGTTAGCGTTACATGGCCGATATTATACCGACTTTCAACCCAATTCTAAACGATGTTGTTTGTCATTAAAAAACAAGTCGCGTAAGGCGAAAATACAATATTTAGTCAAGTAGCTGTCGAACTCACAGAATGAAACTGAACGCAATGCCATTTTTCAGCAAGACCGTATACTCGTAGCATCGTCAGTCCACCGCTCATGGCAAAGGCAGTGAAATTGACAAGAAGAGCGGGGTAGTAGTTGCGCTAAGAAGGATAGCACGCTTTTCTGTACCTCTCTTTGTTTTAACTTTCTGAGCGTGTTTTTAATCCAAACATATCATATCTATATGTTTTTGGAATCAGGAACCGACAAGGAATAAGATGAAAGTGTTTTTAAATTGATTTGGACAATTTAATTTTGATAATAATTTTTATATATTTAATTTTCAGAGCTTGTTTTTAATCCGAATATAACATATGTATATGTTTTTGGAATCAGCAAATGATGGAGAATAAGATAAACGTAAATTTGGATCGTTTTATAAATTTTTATTTTTTTTTACAATTTTCAGATTTTTAATGACCAAAGTCATTAATTAATTTTTAAGCCACCAAGCTGAAATGCAATACCGAAGTCCGGGCTTCATCGAAAATTACTTGACCAAAATTTCAACCAATTTGGTTGAAAAATGAGGGCGTGACAGTGCCGCCTCAACTTTCACGAAAAGCCGGATATGACGTCATCAAAGACATTTATCAAAAAAATGAAAACAATGTTCGGGGATTTCATACCCAGGAACTCTCATGTCAAATTTCATAAAGATCGGTCCAGTAGTTTAGTCTGAATCGCTCTACACACACACACAGACACACACACACACGCACACACGCACATACACCACGACCCTCGTTTCGATTCCCCCTCGATGTTAAAATATTTAGTCAAAACTTGACTAAATATAAAAACAAGTCGCGTGAAGCGATACAACAACATTTAGTCAAGCTGTCGGCATCAAAGTAACAGATTAACACCAACAAACAGTCGTCGCCGAGACTATATTTTAGATAGTCTCGACTAACCACACCCAAAGACTGTGACGGGTCACGCTCTTCTCCGCGTAGCGTGCACACGTAGTACTTAGGCCTACTTAACCTATTTTCTGTCATTCTGAGCACATTTTTAGAGTAAACATGACATATCTATATATTTTTGAATTCAGGAGAAATTGAGGAATACGATGCCATCATTTTTAAATCTGTCAGTATAATAATAATTTTAATGACAACTTTAATGAGCAAACTAATTGACTAGTTTTTAATCCTCCAAGCTGAACGATTACTTGACCAAAATTTCAACCAATTTGGTTGAAAAATGAGGGCGTGACAGTGCTGTCTCAACTTTCACACAAAGCCAGATATTACGTCATCAGAGACATTTATCGAAAAAATGAAAAACACATGAAGGGATATCATACCTACGAACTCTATTGTGAAATTTCATGAAGATCGGTCCAGTAGTTTTCTCTGAATCGCTGTACACACACGCACACACGCACACATATACACCACCACTCTCGTCTCGATTCCCCGTCTATGTTAAAACAATTAGTCAAAACTTGACTAATTGTAAAAAGATGGAAACTTGACGACAGAAAAACAACCCTGAACATCTGTGGACTATAGGTGCACAAAAAAATCCATTCGACAGTTTCGATTACAGAAAAGATATCTAGGCAGTATTCTACGCCTATGTCAGCTGTCCTCGTGACTGCCGAAGGGGCTGTTTAACTTCCCCAATGAGACAGTAAAGCAACTACACTGAAGACGTGCGAAATGTTTCTTACGTATACTCTCAGCATAAGAATACCAGAGAAAAAAAACACAAGTCTGAGAGAGAGAGAGAGAGAGAGAGAGAGAGAGAGAGAGAGAGAGAGAGAGAGAGAGAGAGAGAGAGAGAGAGAGAGGTGAACTGAACTTTATTTTACAAGGATTGTTACCAGAGAGAGAGAGAGTGAGAGAGAGAGAGAGAGAGAAAGAGAGAGAGAGAGAGAGAGAGAGAGAGAGAGAGAGAGAGAGAGAGAGAGAGAGAGAGGGAGAGAGAGGGTCAAGACAGTCGTTAGAAAAATAAAATCTGCTGGTCAAAAACGTGCCATAGGACTTCAGCAGGCAGACACAAGCAACAAAGTGAATCCAGCGGTGATGCAATTCAGAAATAACGCTCTCAGTGGTAGAAATAGTCATTTAGTGCCATGCTTTGTTTGTACTCTACCAAGAGAATCCACAACGCTTCTCTTCGCATTTTGTATGGGGAAGCTCGAAAAGCATTCATGAAAACATAACACTGGGCTTGGGAAAACATGCTTTGCACATCCTGACCTCCCCTGACCTCTATATATCAAGGGGATTAGGTATGTGCTCACGCAAGACGAACAACAAGATTTATACGAGAGCACACGGCAGGAAACATAAAACAAGGAGGGAAGGACATTGTCCGAGAGCTTGACCAGTCCCTGTCATGTCCAGTAGCTTTGGCACATCTATGGAACAAGAAAACGGAGTTATGAACTTGATGTAGCCTCTGGCGTCTACATCGGTTAAAAGTTATTTTTAGTGAGAGTTTAGTGAATGAATGCCCAATTGAAAGGTTCAGAAACGGACAAATAATAGTATGCCTTTTTGACATCATTTCACGAACAAACAAATACGTAAGCGCACTTTCTTTCTTTATTTGGTGTTTAACGTCGTTTTCAACCACGAAGGTTATATCGCGACGGGCGTAAGCGCACACACATAGAGAGACAAATACAGAGGGTCAGAGAGACGATGACTGTCACAGACTAGCCAATTAAATGTTTCTGCAGCAGCAATAATTTCGTCCAAAGTGCTGTCCAAACTAATTAAGCTGAGGTTAGTCATGTGAATACACAGAAAAACCTTAAACAAGATTCTTTCAAGCTTGACTTTCAGTAAAATCGTTAAACAACATGACCTGCCAATAATCAGATACTGGATCATTAACATGGTGACCACTGGGTAATCAAAAACTATCACTTAACCTTATAAAATCATGTACCTTTTCGAATATTTCAATGTTTTCGGTAAGACGTAGGTTTGGCAGACCAAATAACAAACATTGTACATTTTGATGATCATTCGGTAATGTGTGTATTGTTAGCCTTCGGACATCATCGTAATTGCTACAAAATAATAAATAATGTTCAAATCTTCATTACGATATCCGCACTCACAAGTCGGGTATCACTTAAGTGGCGTTTCATCATATCATAATTTAAATCGTTCATTTCTAATCTTAATCTACAGTGTATAATTCCTTCTTTTCTCTTACCATAACAATATTGAGGAGGAACTTTACTATCTGAACGACCTAGAAAATGTTTAAACTGGCTAATTGATTTTGTTGATTTGATATTGTCTGATAGAGAATTCTATGTTCGGGTAGTGCTGAGAACAAATGACTTGTTATACAGTAATTCAGTTCTGTGTGGTGGTACGACCCGTTCAAGTGGGTTTCGTCTATGATAGGGGTTTACAGTCGAGACAAGAGGAGGCAATAAATCAGCTACGTTATGTGAACATTTCCCGTGTACCATTTTGTGATACAAAATTAATTTATGTCTTTCCCGTCTTAGTTTTAAACTACTGAAGCCTGATTCGTCATATAATTTTTGGTGGCTTGTTCCTTTATCTGCTCCAACAATTACCCTTAAGGCCTCGAGGTGGAGCTGTTCCAAAATGTTTGATAACCCTTCTGTACAACTGTCCCAGACGACATCGGCGTAATCAAAGTGTGGTAATACGTAAGATTTATACATAATTTCTAAAGATTTTCTACTAAACCTGTGCTTGTAAAATTTCAAAATGTATAAAACGCGACAAAGAGGAAGTGTCTTCGCTGACACTTATTACCAAATGTTTACGATGATGTTAAGATATCGCTTCAGGTAATATCCGATTAAATGTATCCGGCAATAAAACTTCATCTGACACCGTTTCTTGCCTTCATTTTTCTCTGCATCTCCCTCTACAGATAAAAGCACGCACATAGGCACAAGCACGCACGCAAATAAACGCAAGCCGTACACAGAAGTCGGCTTTAAGCGTGTCTTTAATTGGGCGAAGTCGACTTCGCGAAGTATACTGTACTTCGCGAAGCTGGCCGCACGGAGCTTTAGCACTGAGTTTTCGGTAAACAGACTTCGCGAAGTTGGCCACACGGAGCTTTAGCACTGAGTTTTCGGTAAACAGACTTCGCGAAGTCGACTTCGGGCTCAATTAAGAACAGCCTTTACATACACACACACACACACACACACACACACACACACACACACACACACACACACACACACACACACACACAATACACACATACACAATACACACAACACCCGTCGCGATATAACCTTGAATGGTTGAAAACGACGTTAAACACCAAATAAAGAAAGAAAGAACACACACACACACACACACACACACACACACACACACACACACACACACACACACACACACACACACACACACACACACATTGCTGACTAAGTGTACAAGAATCAATATCACTGAAGTATTTGTTCTTTAGTGACATATTCCATACTTCCAACCCAAGGGAAACGATCTCACACTTTTTACGCTGAAGATTGATATGTTACACTGTTATAAGAAACATCTGAGAGAGAGAGAGAGAGAGAGAGAGAGAGAGAGAGAGAGAGAGAGAGAGAGAGAGAGAAAGAGAGAGAGAGAGAGAGAGAGAGAGAGAGAGAGAGAGAGAGAGAGAGAGAGAGAGAGAATTTAATTGAATTGCACTTTATTTAACAAGGATTAAGATTTAAGGCTACGCCTTTTCTTACAATCTGTCCTTGGGACGCACAAACACACAATGATAAAATTGAAAAATTAAAAATTAAAAAGTTAAAAAGTTTACCAACAAAAGGAGGTCAGAAAACTTCAGCACGTGATGATAAAGATGACGACGACGACGACGATGATGATGATGATGATGATGATGATGATGATGATGATGATGATGATGATGATGATGATGATGATGATGATGATGAAGATGAGGCATGAAGAGCATACATATGTGGTTATTCATAAAATCAAATGCATACTATGCAAGTAATTATAAGTACAAGCTGGTAGCAATCGAACATGTAGCAATAGTACAACAAAAATATGTTCAGAATATACAATGCACGGCATATCTTTGGCGTAATACTAAGTGTGGTAAATCAAAACGCGTTAGACTACTCAGACATTAAGTGTTTTTTGACACATTTTTTAAAACTTTTTGATGACTTTAAGTGCTTAAAGGATGATGGAAGTGAATTCCAAACTGATGTACCCGAAAAAGCAAGACTGGTCTTATAAAGGTCAATTCGTGGAATCGGTGGGATCAAGTTGACCGACCCATATCTGTCGGTAGCTTTATTAAATAATGATGTAATGTAAATCGGCACTTTACCGTAATACAATTTATGCATGAAAATGGCTTTGTTTAACTTGAGATGCTTTTCCAGTGGAAGAAAGTTAAGCATTTTTAATTTCATATCTGTTGGGGCATTATCCTTTACGATGAGTTTAGCCGAGCGACGATAGAGAGAGTCTAACATTTTCAAGTGGACATCACTGCTACCATCCCAGAGCGTCGAAACATAATTGATGTGAGGCATTACATGAGCATGGTGGAACATTTCCAGAGTCCTTCTGTCCGTAAATTGCTTTAACTTGGATAGGAGGAACACGTTCTTGGCTACTTTCTTGCAAATATGCTGTAATTGTGCCTGCCACTTGAATTCACAATCAATAATTACCCCTAAAACGCGATGCTGTTGAACTTGTTCAATTGATTGCGTACCAATAGTAAGATTTAGTTTGAGTGGAAAAATCTGGTGTTTTTGTCTGGTTGCAATTAATTACCATACTTTTAGTTTTTATTGGATGGGCAAGCATAGCATTGGCACTACACCCGTTATTTACATCGTTTAAAGCTGTTTGAAGGGAGGACTCTATTACTGGAACAGACTTTCCACTTGAATGAAGAGAAGAATCGTCAGCAAAAAAGTCACTTCTTACATTACTATCAGAAATGTGCAGTGGCAGATCATTGATATACAGACAGAACAAGATCGGCCCAAGCACTGACCCTTGAGGCACCCCGCATTTCACAGTCTCCTCAGTAGATATTTTACAGTTTAGGGCAGTATATTGAGATCTGTCCTGTAAATAGGAAGCAAAAAAGTTACACACTGGCCTGTTTCTGATATACAACTGTAATTTCTTCAATACAATTGAATGATCAACAAGATCAAACGCTTTTTTAAAGTCAAGAAACACAGCATCACTGATTTCAGATCGGTTTGTTGCAGACAACCAGGTGTCGCATAGCGTGGTAAGGGCGCTGTGACAAGAGTGATTTGTTCGAAAACCAGATTGAAATTGATGGAAAAGGTTTCTGCTTTCTATGTACGCGAGCAAATGTTTGTGAATATGTTTTTCCAATGGTTTGGATAAAATGGGTAATAAGGAAATGGGTCTAAAATTATTTGGGTCGGATAAATTTCCACCTTTATGGAGTGGAATTACGCAGTGGTAAGTTCACAACATTGTGATTGTCGCCATACTCGGTATACTTAAAAACTCTGTTGACACTTTGACAAGTATTAAAATCGGACTATTAAGCTTGTAAATAAAAACCGTAATTAGCTCAAACTTTTAATGTGTGGGAAAACTGTAGTAAAAACAGTGTTTAAAATGTCACTCTTCTGCTTAAAAGCGGGAAAGATATATATAATGACAAGCACATTATACTGACAGACTGCTGAATAAGCTTTTACAGAAATTAAGCTCTTAACCTCCATTAAGAGCAACTAAGTTATCACCTAGATTCATCAAAATGAACGTGTCATCCAGCCTTCCTTTAGGGTGCTAAAAATGAGTGTCCATTTCCCACTTGTCTTTACGTCATAGGGTACGTGTCAAAAAGGTGTCACTTTGTTCAAAAGAGAGAGAGAGAAAGAGAGAGAGAGAGAGAGAGAGAGAGAGAGAGAGAGAGAGAGAGAGAGAGAGAGAGAGAGAGAGAGAGAGAGAGACTTAGACTTAGACTTAGACTTAGAACATTTTATTGACATAAAGGGTAAACATTTTAAGCCAAGGGCCTAATCTTACAACGTGCCCTTTACATTCACACTAACACATCCGCACGCATATAAACAACATAATATAATGAATTCATATAGGCATAACATGTAAATGTACAGTAAATAAGCATAAGCACCACGGCCACACGAAACACAAATCTAATATACGAAGTAAAACAATATGAATACTATATGCTATGAATATGTAATATGACGTGAATATAATTATATAGTAATATTAATATAGTATACATTAGACAGAAAGAGAGAGAAAGAGAGAGAGAGAGAGAGAGAGAGAGAGAGAGAGAGAGAGAGAGAGAGAGAGAGAGGGGGGGAGGTAGAGACAGAGAGACAGAGAGAGACAGAGAGGGAGAGAGAGAGACAGACACTAACAGGCAGACAAACAGACAGACAGACAGACAGACAGACAGACAGACAGACAGACAGACAGACGGACAGACACAGAAACAGACAGAGAGGAATGCACAGAGGTGATGATGAAGATGGAACTTAATTTATTTTACAAGGATGAAGATTTAAGGCTACGCTTTTCTTACAACCTGTCCTTCCATCCAACACAAACTCCTACTGAAGGATAACCAAGGCTAACACACAAACAAACAAACAAGCAAGCAAACACAAAATACGCAAATAATTTCAAAATCAAAAGGAAATGAACAAGCAGACACAACCTGCAAAATGTAACAGCTATTTACAAGCGGCCGACGGTAACACTCACAAATTCGACGTTAATGTCAACAGTGATAATACTTGTACACGTGATGAAGATTATGATAATGAAAATGATGATGAACACGATGATGAACACGATGAACACGGTGAAGACGACGACGACCATGATGATGACGACTACGACGACGACTATGATGATGACGATGACGACGACGACGATGATGATGATGATGATGACTATGATGATGATGATGATGATGATGATGATGATGATGATGATGAAGATGATGATGATGATGATGATGATGATGATGATGATGATGATGATGATGATGATGATGATGATGATGATGATGATGATGATGATGACATTTACGAAATGTATTCAGGTACACCTTTTTGACACGTACCCTATGACGTAAAGACAAGTGGGAAATGGACACTCATTTTTAGCACCCAAAAGGAAGGCTGGATGACACGTTCATTTTGATGAATCTAGGTGATAACTTAGTTGCTCTTAATGGAGGTTAAGAGCTTAATTTCTGTAAAAGCTTATTCAGCAGTCTGTCAGTATAATGTGCTTGTCATTAGATATATCTTTCCCGCTTTTAAGCAGAAGAGTGACATTTTAAACACTGTTTTTACAATGATGATGATGATGATGATGATGATGATGATGATGATGATGATGATGATGATGATGATGATGATGATGATGATGATGATGATGATGATGATGATGATGATGATGATGATGATGATGATGATGATGATGATGATGATGATGATGATAGTGAGTTGGATTAGCAGGCATGTATGCTTGCATTTCACATGAAAAGAAATTCCATACGCTATTCCATGACTATACGCCACAACGGACTGAAACGGGAGTACCTATTTCATTATTTCATAAATAACTGTGTTTTGTGTATACCCTTCTATTACTTCATTGTTATGTTGATAAAAAGGCAGATGCCAAAAAAGACAATTGTACATGTTGACCGTTTAAAAGACTGGCTGATGCATTTGTCCAACATCAAAGTTCTATTTGTTCCCTTGTTACAAGCACACGCACGCAAGTTAAAACACACACACACACACACGCACACAGACACACTCACACGCGCGCGCGCACACACACTTACGCATGCAAACCTTGTACCTTTCTTTCGCAAGTTTTTCCTTTCTCTTTTGTTTTGTTTATATCTCTGGCAGTTTGTTCGTCCACCACTCGGTCTATCCGTCTGTCTGAGTGTCTGTTTCTCGTGCAAATAGCAGTGTATAATACATGTCGGCCCACGCAAACACACCTTAGCATACCGCTACTCTCTACGGGTAAGGCAAACGTATCCTCGAGTCCCTTTATGAATGGGCGACACGTACATTGACATATTCATGGCCGCGAGGTGGGGAAGGGAGTGGGTGAAGTTGGGGAGACGGTGCTGGTATACGCAAGGGAAAACAGTAGTGGGGTTGGGCAGTAGTTACAGTCCAACCTGTCTACAGCGACCACGAATGGAACCAACCTAAAAGTGGTCCTTTCAGACAGGTTGTTGTTGTGGAATGAAGAACGATGAAGGAAATAACCTCGTCGGGTTTCTTTTGGGTGGTCGCAATGGGCAGGTGGGGGTTATCAAGAGGTGGTCACAAGATCAGGTTCGGCTGTGGTAGGAACAAGTCGCGTAAGGCGAAATTACTACATGCATTTAGTCAAGCTGTGGAACTCACAGAATGAAACTGAACGCACTGCATTTTTTCACAATGACCGTAGTCCGCCGCTTGTGCATAACGGAGTGAAACTGACGAGCCTGTTCAGCGCGGTAGTGGTTTCGCTGTGCTGCATAGCACGCTTTTCTGTACCTCTCTTCGTTTTAACTTTCTGAGCGTGTTTTTAATCCAAACATATCATATCTATATGTTTTTGGAATCAGCAACCGACAAGAAATAAGATGAAAGTGTTTTTAAATCGATTTCGGAAATTTAATTTTTATCATGATTTTTATATTTTTAATTTTCAGAGCTTGTTTTTAATCCACATATAACATATCTATATGTTTTTGGAATCAGGAAATGATGTAAAATAAGATGAACGTAAATTTGGATCGTTTTATATAAAAAAAATTAATTATTACAATTTTCAGATTTTTAATGACCAAAGTCATTAGTTAATGTTTAAGCCACCAAGCTGACATGCAATACCGAAGTCCGGCCTTCGTCGAAGATTGCTTTACAAAAATTTCAATCAATTTGATTGAAAAATGAGGGTGTGACAGTGCCGCCTCAACTTTTACAAAAAGCCGGATATGACGTCATCGAAAGTATTTATCGACAAAAAGAAAAAATTATCCGGGGATATCATTCCCAGGAACTCTCATGTCAAATTTCATAACGATCGGTCTAGTAGTTTGGTCTGAATCGCTCTACACACACACACACGCTCAGACACACACACACACACACACACACACACACACACACACACACACACATACACATAGGCGCACAAACATACACACACACACACACACACACACACACACACACACACACATACACCACGACCCTCGTCTCGATTCCCCCTCTATGTTAAAACATTTAGTCAAAACTTGACTAAATGTAACAAGTCGCGTAAGGCGAAATTACTACATTTAGTCAAGCTGTGGAACTCGCAGAATGAAATTGAACGTAGTCCGCCGCTAGTGCAAAAGGCAGTGAAAGTGACGAGATTGTTTGGCGCGGTAGCGGTTGCGCTGTGCTTCATAGCACGCTTTTCTGTACCTCTCTTCGTTTTAACTTTCTGAGCGTGTTTTTAATCCAAACATATCATATCTATATGTTTTTGGAATCAGGAACCGACAAGGAATAAGATGAAAGTGTTTTTAAATTGATTTCGAAAATTAATTTTGATCATATTAGTTATCGTTAGATTTGACTTCGATATCAACATTTATCAGTCTGAATGTCGAGAAAGCTGAAATCATATCAGATCGAGGCGTAAGCCGAGATCTGATATGATTCAGCCTTTCGAGACATTCAGACTGATAAATGTTGATATCACAGTCAAATCTAACGATAACGATTTTATCGCATTCGATTTCGGAACAGTAGGAATCATAGACCTACCTAAAAAGTCAGACAAACGCAAGGGAGGCTACTGCGCGCCTTGTATTTAGTGTTGGAAATGTTGGATTGTCTTTTCCTGCTTTCGTAACTTTGCTGCTCTTACTTTTATTTTTCAGTAACTGGTTCTTTTTCTTAGACAAAATAAGGCATTTATAATGAAAAAGGAACAAAAATATACGGTCGAAACAGATCACAAACAAAGGCTAACAAGTTCAGTGGAGTTGCCAGTAAGAAGGAACAGCGAAGAATGTCCCAGTTACTTCCTCAGTCGTACTCTTTTTGACTGTTCGATTTGGCAATTCTGAACGATGGCAGGAACTGAAGTGCGCCAGGCAGTATCAGCGAAGTCCTCTGGCTCATTTAAGATTTTCTGTGCCCAAGAAAGCTTCCAGGTATTTGTCGGTATCGGCGGACTGCATAATAATGTTGTCGAAGCTCAGTCTCGCTTACGACGCATCCAAAATGGCGTCCTCCGACGGCGCTGTGACTGTGTGAAAGATGCTGAACGTTGTTCGGTTGATGTTGTATGGCTACGACTAAGAAAGGTGGACAATGTTCATACAGGTGCGAACTGTTTAAATCGGCTGCTCATTTCCTGCCTTGTTGTGAGTGATGTGCGCTGAAATACTGCAAGAGATCTCACAGTTGTCTAAGTACTGCCACTACTGGTACTTTCAAGGTCAGCTTTGTTTATGGCTGTTCCAACTACCTCAGTCGGTAAGATTGTAACATTCTTTTCTACTACTTCTCTGTTAAAGCTGGGTGGGAAAAGTTTGATTTTATTCATTGCACAGCTTAGTCTTTCTGATTCAATTACTTGTCTTTTATAAATTTGTGATTTAAAATAAAGGGAGACATGTGTTTCCTTCAGGTGAGATTTTATTCTTCAAAATTAAAATGGATAAACTACTTCCTGCGCTATATCAAATTCGCTGGGAACTTCCTGCGCGATGTCAATTGATATGCAGTTCCTAGTTGACCAATGACAACAGCAGTTTTTGTCATGTGATCAGTAAAAATGCGATAATAATTTTTAATTTTCAGAGCTTGTTTTTAATCCAAATATAACATATTTATATGTTTTTGGAATCAGAAAATGATGAAGAATAAGATGAACGTAAATTTGGATCGTTTTATAATTTTTTTTACAATTTTCAGATTTTTAATGACCAAAGTCATTAATTAATTTTTAAGCCACCAAGCTGAAATGCAATACCGAAGTCCGGCCTTCGTCGAAGATTGCTTGGCCAAAATTTCAATCAATTTGATTGAAAAATGAGGGTGTGACAGTGCCGCCTCAACTTTTACAAAAAGCCGGATATGACGTCATCAAAGACATTTATCGAAAAAAAGAAAAACACGTCCGGGGATATCATACCCAGGAACTCTCATGTCAAATTTCATAAAGATCGGTCCAGTAGTTTACTCTGAATCGCTCTACACACACACACGCACACACACACACACACACACACACACACACACACACACACACACACACATACACACATACACCATGACCCTCGTTTCGATTCCCCGTCTATGTTAAAATATTTAGTCAAAACTTGACTAAATGTAAAAACGAGGGGAGGAGGGGGGAGGGGGGTGGGGGTTAATGGGCGCAATAGTTGACACAACCTGGCACAAGTTCAAAGGAAGGGAGGGAGGGAGGGACGGGACGAGGTGGAAAAAAAATGTTCGTCAAGCACACAACCAAGCGAAGTTTGCGGTTCGTTCACGCTTGACTGATTTAGCGTGACTTCCGTCGTGACATGAGGTCAACATAGTACCCTGGGCCTAGTAGCGTAAATCATGTTCCTAGTGACACAGCGTGTGCAAAAATAAATATTTGGCCTTTTTTTCCCCTTTACTGCCAGTTTTCTGTCAGGTTCGCGAAGTTGTCAATATGTTGTGCATACCGATAGCTTGCGGGCAGGAATCCTTCCTGTACATGTGCTGAACTAGCCCTGTCTCGTACCTATTCCACAGGGATGTAAGCATAGTAAACAATTTCGAAATGTCGTGATTATTTTGACGGTTGAATGACGTGCATACTGCATGCACATTGATTTTTGAAATGGGGACGGTTCGGTGGGAGTGCCAACACCCGCACTGACAGGCTGTCTTTTCAAGGAGCAAACACGTGACTAAAAGAAAAACAGACAGAACGGAGGAAAGAAAGTGTAACACAACGACCCTCGGCCGTAGCAACATTACAAGATGCTTGATGGGTTGTTGACAGACCAGGTTTTTAGTCGGTCCGAGGGGGAGCATATCGTTTTTTGTTTCCTATTTATGGACCAAAGCCGAAGGCCGCGGCCAATAAATAGGAAACAAAAGTCGATATGCCTCCCGAGGACCGACAAAAAAGCTGGTCTGACAACAAACCACCAAACATCGTTTTTGTCATCATTTTGGTAGTGAGAAAATAAGCACACCGTATACCGTGGTTGCATTAGAAAAACGCAGCCGCCGGTTTTGGTTGCGCACTTCCGCCGTTTAACTAAGACACGCGACGTAAGTATCTCCACAAAATCACCTGTAACTTCTCACACATGACATATCATCACAGAAACATCGATTGTACTTTGGCCTAAGATGTTGCTGCATCAAACGATCGATCTGTTTCATTGCTTTAATGTGCTTGTGAACGTTGTGCTTCAATTATTTACACCTTTTTATGCGTATTCTGTGCAAGTTTTGACTTTCCACAGTCACGACGGACATTTAAGAGCATGATAATGATCACACACTATTGTGCTGTAATCAATGGCCATTCCTTGACATCTCGGTCAAATAATAAGTTTTAAAGTGGAGCAGAAGCGTCATATTTTATGAATCTGTGAGGACACCCCAAGATTTTTCGGTTGCACACTTCCGCCGTCTCTTTTTTGTTGCGGTTGCACACCGCCGTCGCAAGTGGTTGCACACCGCCGCCACTGTTTTAAAGAAAGAAACAGGACTTTATTTGTGTCTGTCTCTAGGCATGTTCCATACAGGTCTGGAAAATCATAAACCTTCTGGTGTATACTAATTTGGTAATATATTAAATTAAATAGCCTCTCTCTCTCTCTCTCTTTCTCTCTCTCTCTCTCACTCACTCTCTCTCTCTCTCTCTCTCTCTCTGTCTCTCTCTCTCTCTCTCTCTCTCTCTCTCTCTCTCTCTCTCTCTCTCTCTCTCTCTCTTATGTGGTTTTTTTTTGTTATTGTCATTACTCACTGTGACACCAACATTCTGTTGTGATATGGCAATAGATGCCAAAACCCCGGTTACATCGGGGGAGAGGATTTCAGATTCTACTCAACACAACGCAACACAATACAACCAACGCTCAACCACTAGTCTACTGAGATAACAATAATATAGTAAGGTAGAGTGAGATGATCACAACGAAAAGACTATTTCATTTCACTCATTAAGATACATGGATTGGTACAAACCTGATATCGAAAAATAAATATGGGATATAATCCATGCAGCTTCATGACTGCATGGCTAAACCAAATGGGCTACCCAGGAGCTGTTTTTTTGTGTGTATGTGTGTGTGTGTGATCTTTTGTCCCTGGCTTGTTTTTTGTTTGTGGTTTTTATAATGAAAGAATGTGCTCCTTTCAGGTGATGGAGTTCAAGTGCTACTACTGTTCGGACCTTTTTTCAAGACTAACGGAAGTAGTACGTCATATTGAAGCGGAGCATAGTGGTGATCCATTAAAATTTCGAAAGTTGGTACTCGATGAAGCAACGGGAAAGAGAAAGTTCGTGTCAAAAGATTTCCGGTTGACACCCGCAGAGATTAATAAAGCTGGCCAGGAGATAGAGGTGAACGATGGCAGTGGTAAGATCACAATCAAAAACAGGCTCCGTCTCCACGACTACCTCAGCGCTAATATCAAGGTAGCTGTCCAGCGTTTGAGCAGATACCTCCATCTGCAATTACAGACATGCAATTGTGGCTATAAGAAACAGTAAAATCTTAGAATATTTCTCTCACGTTATTTTGATGTCTAGGCACACATCGAAATGTATGACCTGTTAATTCTGCCCATTGCTTCTTGTTTCTTTTCATCACCTATCACAAATAAAGACAAAGTCTACATTATTAAAATTACAACACTTTACTATTTACTCAAGAAAGTACACCAAAAGGTTATGAAATCATCGTCTCCAGTGACTTTTCACCAACAGCTGGCGCAATTTGATTATACCATGTACCTTCCGGGAAAGAAAGCAAGTTTTGTTGTATTGTGTACCAAACAAAGCAATTATTTTAAATTTCCGCACTGCAAAACTTTCCCCTTCTCTTTGTAAAATATTTTGAGCCTATCTATGTTTTATGTCTTAAGACGGCTCTGTGTGGTCAGTTAGACGTTAAACAATGTGAAGAAACTCTATTTTATAAGCGAAGTAGAAAAAAAAAGCGGCGGCGGTGTGCACCCGAAGCAAAACTTCAACGGCGGCAGTGTGCAGGGCCGGACTAGGCGAAGAGGAGGGGGGTGGTTGCCAGTGGTGACCCAGGGGGATGTCCCCCCTGGCGGCAGGGGCGGATCAGTTCATTTTATGACTGTTTTTTTTCAAAAGCATATTGTGAAGATAAGGGTGTGAAGGTGCAAAGCGCCGAGCCGACGGCGCAAAGCGCCTAGCTTGCTAGGGGGTCCGGGGGCATGCCCCCCCGGAAACTTTTGAAAAAAAGGATGCAAAATGGTGCAATCTGGTGCATTCTGAGGATGATCATTACCAGTTTCAGGCAGCAGATTTTGTCACTGATTAATACCCCAAAAATTGAAACTCAATGTAAAATAAAGAAATGCATACCTCATTCAATATTTTTATTTTTTGGCTGGGGGGGGTCCGGAAACCCTAGAACCCACCCCCCCCCCTCGTTGTGGGGGTCAGGGGGCGAAGCCCCCTAAAGCTGATGGGTGGGTCATATTCTGAGATAGGAAAATGGTCGCTCCTTGCATGAAACGGCATAAAATAAGCAATAATAATAAAAAAAATAATAAGTAAGGTACATGTTTAGGCTAGGGGGGGGGTTGCGCAACCCCCATAACCCCCCCGGTAGTCCGGCCCTGGTGTGCAACCGACTGTGGCGGAAGTGTGCAACCGAAAATTCGTGGTGTGTCCTCACAGATTCATGAAATATGACGCTTCTGTTCCACTTTAAAACTTAATATTTGACCCCGATGTCAAGGAATTGCCATTGATTACAGCACAATAGTGTGTGATCATTATCATGCTCTTAAATGTCCGTAGTGACTGTGGAAAGTCAAAACTTGCACAGAATACGCATAAAAAGGTGTAAATAATTGAAGCACAACGTTCACAAGCACATTAAAGCATTGAAACAGATCGATCGTTCGATGCAGCAACATCTTAGGCCAAAGTACAATCGATGTTTCTGTGATGATATGTCATGTGTGAGAAGTTACAGGTGATTTTGTGGAGATACTTACGTCGCGTGTCTTAGTTAAACGGCGGAAGTGCGCAACCAAAACCGGCGGCTGCGTTTTTCTAATGCAACCACGGTATACGGTGTGATAAGTGCAAAATCAACACAGGGAGCCATGCTTTGAAACACGAGTTCCGTTTTGATAATACATGTTTTGCAGCCCCACCACGTTGTTGCAATCAAAGCTGGCGTGTGAAAGCAACTTTCTGTGTTTTGAGTTCATAACATGTTGAGATAAGTATGTCAGGTTTGAGGATGCACAGTTCTGTAGGTTCCTCTCAGTATTCCACCCCTCGGTTTTCAGTTGTAAATATTAAGCTTTGTGATCGAATGTGGAAGCTACGTTGGGGCAAAGGTCACAGAAGATTTGCATCGTGCAGCAAGGCACGTTGGGTCAAAGGTCACAGATGATTTGTGTCGTGCAGCGAAGGAAAGAATCGCGATCTTGTTTCCGACTCATTGCCTCTTTGTTTTTCATTAGACCTGTCATTCTGCTTGCTCGGCTTTGTTAGATGTTTGCATATCTTGTTGCTATGTTCTTTGCTTTTATTATTATTTCTTTTTTTGCGATTCGTTTATCGATACAACGTCTTGTGCACGGGTCAAAATGTGTGTGTCAGGAGTCAATTGGTTTGACTTGACGTTTGTGTTTCTCCGAACGTCTGTGTATCGAAACACAGATACACGCACTCCATGACTTTGTAAGAAGACGGAACATATCGCTAGGTTTCATTTGTTTGTGATGAATTTATGACATTTCATGAAGTAGTTTTGTTACATTTAGTCAAGTTTTGACTAAATGTTTTAACGTAGAGGGGGGAATCGAGACGAGAGTGTGGTGTATGTGTGTGTGTGTGTGTGTGTGTGTGTGTGTGTAGAGCGATTCAGAGAAAACTACTAGACCGATCTTCACGAAACTTGACATGAGAGATCATGAGTATGGTATCTCCAGACTTTGTTTTTCATTTTTTGATAAATGTCTTTGATGACGTCATATGCGACTTTTCGTGAAAGTTGAGGCGGACTCAGTGTCACGCTCTCATTTTTCAACCAAATTAGTTGAAATTTTGGTCAAGTAATCTTCGACAAAGCCCGGACTTTGGTATTGCATTGAAGGCTTAAAAATTAATTAATGAGTTTGCTCATTAAAGTTGTCATTAAAATCGATTTTTCGCAAACAGATTTAAAATTGATTGCATCGTATTCTTCATCACATTCTGAATCTAAAAATATATACATATGTCATATTTACTCTTAAAATGTGATCACAATTAACGAAAATAGATTAATTAATCTTACGATTACAATTTAAGAAATCGATCCAATAATGATTTCATCTTATTCTTTATCATTTCCTGATTCCAAAAACACATAGATATGATAGGTTGTACTCAAAACAAGCTCAGAAAGTTAACAAGAATACAGAAAAGCGCGCTTTCCTGCTTAGCACAATACGCTACCGCGCTAATCTGGCGTGTCAATATCACTACGTTTTGCACGTGGGATGTGAGCGATTTCCTTCACGCGGGGATTGACGAAGCTGTACTGTCTTGGTGAAAAAAAATAGTGCGTTCAGTTTCATCCCGTGAGTTCGACAGCTTGACTAAATGTAGTAATTTCGCCTTACGCGACTTGTTTTTTGTTTACTTTTGCCAGCTTGCCAGTTCGTTTTTAAAACTTTGCAAAGCAGTGTCGTCTGTCTAGGTCTGGGGAAACGCCAATGAAAAGAGCCGAAGAATCCCCGAGCGTTTCTATTGGGTTTGCTTTTGATTATCCATATATAACCTGCTTCCTGCAACTATGGAAACCGGGGATCTATTGCATGGGGAACATGAGATTTATTTCCAAGGTGGCTGTGAATGAAAACTCGTGAAAATGATGACAAAATAAGTTGTTTTCAGGTCCACGAACAAAAGGCCAGCAAATAATGTTTGTTGAACACACTGTCCTCGCAGCGAGTGGGGTGCTATTCTGTGCACCATTGACCACAACTTGACAACTGAGGGATTAACCACTGAGTGACTTCATCTGGCACCAACCGGGTGCCAGATTTGTAAGTGTCATCCTTGGGTTAATCCCATCGTACGTCATTGGTTGATGTCCATTCACATTAAAGAGTCCGGCTGCGCCCGGTAAATTGAGAGTAGGCCAGATAGCTAGGTGCCACACGACGAACACTAGACTAAGGCACTTAGAGTAGGGGACATTTTGTCTATTTGAATAAACAATATATTTGTACTCTGCATTCGCCTCTGTTGTCTCTTCGTCTGGCCTGCGTGCGGTGTCTTGTCTATGATAGTGTTACAAAAGAAAGAAAGAAAGAAAGAAAGGAGAGAAGGAAGGATGGAAGAAAGAAAGAAATAAGGAACGAAAGAAAAAAAGTAATACATACAAAAAGAAAGAATGAAAGAAAAAGACAGGAAGGAAGGAAAATACAATACAATGAAGTAAACATCAAAACCACATAATTATTGCAATACAATACACTACAATACACTACAATACACTACAATACAATACACTACAATACAATACAATACAATACACTACAATACAATACAATACACTACACTACAATACAATACAATACACTACACTACAATACAATACATTACAATACAATACAATACAGTTTGTAAGTTGAGACAAAAAAGAGAACGAAAGAAAGACAGAAGAAAAAAAAGTAGAAATAAAGAAAGAAACAGAAAAAGAAAAGAGAAAGCAAAAGAAAGGAAACAATAACAGGATAAAACAAACACAAAAGATAATGAGAACGCTCAAAGGCGTGATTCAGACCAGGACAAAACAAATAAAGTTTGGCTGGGGGGAAAGAGGGAGGGGGGATGGGGGGGGGGGGCCCACTCAAGGGGTAATAAAATTTAAAGCACCAAGAAAGCTAAACAATTGCTGACAGATATATGAAGAAAGATGATCCAGGAAGAGGAGTGAAATGCACAAGAAGGATTATCAGTGTGTTCTCGTCAATCAAACGTGCAAAGTTCCTTCAAGTTGTCATGTTTACCTCCACCCATTTTTTCTCTCATTTTTTTCTTTCATAATTCTGTTACAATTAGTGTTCTCCTCTGTTTTCCCTTGTTGTTGTTATTGTACTTGTAGTTGTAGTTGTTGTTGTTGTTGTTGTCGTTGTTGTTGTTGTAGTTGCTGTTGTTAATTGTTGTTGTTGCTGTTGTTTGTATGATGTTGTTGTTGTTGTTGTCCTATTTTAAGCTACGCCGAAGCAGAACGGAGGACGCGGGGTAAGAAACGAAAGTTCGCGATGTAAGTAATAACAAGTCGCGTAAGGCGAAATTACTACATTTAGTCAAGCTGTGGAACTCACAGAATGAAACTGAACGCACTGCATTTTTTCACAATGACCGTAGTCCGCAGAAGGCAGTGAAATTGACGAGCCTGTTTAACGCGGTAGTGGTTGCGCTGTGCTGCATAGCACGCTTTTCTGTACCTCTCTTCGTTTTAACTTTCTGAGCGTGTTTTAATCCAAACATATCATAGATATATGTTTTTGGAATCAGGGACCGACAAGGAATAAGATGAAATTGTTTTTAAATCGATTTCGGAAATTTAATTTTGATCATAATTGTTATATTTTTAATTTTCAGAGCTTGTTTTTAATCCGAATATAACATATCTATATGTTTTTGGAATCATAAAATGATGAAAAATAAGATGAACGTAAATTTGGATCGTTTTATAAAAAAAGAATTTTAATTACAATTTTCAGATTTTTAATGACCAAAGTCATTAATTAATTATTAAGCCTTCAAGCTGAAATGCAATACCAAAGTCCGGCCTTTGTCGAAGATTGCTTTGCCAAAATTTCAATCAATTTGATTGAAAAATGAGGGTGTGACAGTGCCGCCTCAACTTTTACAAAAAGCCGGATATGACGTCATCAAAGACATTTATCCAAAAAATGAAAAAAATGTCTGGGGATATTATACCCAGGAACTCTCATGTAAAATTTCATAAAGATCGGTCCAGTAGTTTACTCTGAATCGCTCTACACACACACACGCACAAACAGACACACACACACACGCACAGACAGACAGACACACACACACACAGACACACATACACCACGACCCTCGTCTCGATTCCCCCTCTATGTTAAAACATTTAGTCAAAACTTGACTAAATGTAAAAACACTGTAAAAGCTTACATAAACAAAGCGAACGGGTTTTTAGGGCAGAAACCTCGCCTGGTGCGTGATGCATAAACAGTAATGAACAGCGCTTACGAGCAGAGCCAGGTGACAAGAGGAGAATAGGAGCTGCACACATTCAGAGACATATACAGACAGAGACGAACACAAAGACACTGGCACAGACAGACTGACAGTCAGACGGAAACAAATACAGACAAGCACAAACACACACACACACACACACACACAGACACACAGAGGCACACAGACACACAGTCACAGACACAGACACTGACACACACTGATACACACACACACACACACACACACACACACACACACACACACACATACGTACACACATGCACACACACATACACGCACACACACATACACACACACACACACACATACACACACACACACACGCACACGCACACACACACACACACACGCACACACACACACACACACACACACACACAAACACACTTAAAAACAAGACCTCCTCCACCTCCCAGATAATATTCGCAGGCGGCTAAGTGCATATCTAGTTAAATGATAGCAAAACAGAACAGAAGACGACCGGCAATTTTATGACGATTTTCCAGCCAGACATTAGCATTCATGCACGACCAAATGCAAATGCGACATCCTGTAAAACGAAGGGTAACATTACATTGCTTTTGTAAAAAAAAAGTCACACTGATGACCGGGCTTTTTTGTTCCTTTGTTCTTGTAAAGGCATTTGGACTTTAATATATGTAACTGGAATTTCTGAGGTGCTTGCAGGTGAGTTCGCGTGCATACATGAATTTGTCCGTAAAAGAGTGTGTCTGGTGGTGGGGGAGGGGCGGGGGAGGGGTGCGTGCGCCCGATTTCTCTTGCTCTCTCGTCGTTTAACAACTCAACAAGTGTAGGCTATGCGTTATCCAAACCACAAGTGCTCACAGTAAAGTGCGATTACGTAAACAGCTCTTCGTGCCAGCTTCCACCATGTATTTTTGTATTTATCATGATCGCAGTTTGGAGTGTTCAACAGATTTGCGATCATCATTTACGATGACGCAAGGAGTTACGAGTATATTAAAAAGGCGTACGCGTGTGCGTCACTTATTTTCAAGCAACAATAAGTTGTGCCTGCTCATGAATTATAGCAAAGGTCATGCGTACACTACACCACCAAAGGTAAGCTTAGGTCATATTTGATTCCAAAATTATGGTCAGTTTTCTAAAAGGAACCAAACACATGATTACGTCAATTATTTACCCGTCGGTTCTGAGTGATCGTTAATAACGATAATCGAACGTCACAGCCAGTATCAAATAATAAAACGGCTCTTAATTTCAAAAACGCTACGTCCTCTGTTTTCAAAAGACGGATTAATAAAAGAGGGATAGATTAAAGGCAGTTTAAATGCAGTTTCCTCGTTCAAAAGCTGTGTAATGACTGCGTGTTACTATAGTAACTATAAAACATGTATCGTGACAATTTACCATACATGATGTCAAAAGAAATACACATTCACGGAGCACCAAGTATTTTGAAAACTGAACGTTAAAGCTTAGTTTTAAGGGAATTGCTATTTCGGTTCTATGCCTAACCTAATAAAATCAAGGTATGGCACCAATATGTATAACACATCAACATAAAATTATAACATTCGACCGTTTGATGTTCACAATACGTTTGCAATCAGTGGCACTAGGAGAGAGGCTTTATCAAAACATTGTACATCTGACATCCCCAAAGAGACAAACGAACAAACAAACAAACAAAGGAGAAAGCAACAACCAACCAAACAAACAAAGTCAGAAAAACTTAAACATCTTTTCTTACCGCTTCTGATGAATTGACTATGTCCACAAATAACATCTACAATTTTCAATCGATACAAATCCTGTGAATTGTAGTCATTCACTCGCAGGAATGTTCAGCAAAATCCTTCACAGAACATATATAAACAAAAGCTACACTTTAAACATACTGCACAAGCAAAGAGCGTGCATACGTCTTCTCACTTCAAGGAGAAATGCAAAAACCACGACACATTCCGAAAACGAAGGCTATGAGCACGAACTAGGGCACAATACAGATGATGAGTATGACGTCTATATAATATTTCATTCTTGTCCGCTGTATCTGTCCTTGTGTGTCAGTCTTACCGCTGTGGTCGTTCCGTTCTTTTCACCTATTATCCCACCTGACCCCCACCCATCCCCCCACCCATCCCCCCCCCACCTGTTCTCTCCAACGACCTGTCTGCGCTTCTATTCCATTTCCTCCTCCCTCTTTACTGTTTCTATCTCTGTCTCTGTCTGTCTGTCAGTGTGTCTGTCTTTCTCTCTCTCTCTCTCAATCTAATTAACTCCTCCATTTATTTTCTCTCTCTCTCTCTCTCTCTCTCTCTCTCTCTCTCTCTCTCTCTCTCTCTCTCTCTCTCTCTCTCTCTCTCTCTCCTGTTCTCTCGCTATGATCTTTCTTGCTTGTTTTGTCTTTAGTGTTTTACTTGTTAATAATTTTCTGTCTTGATAACCAAGGTCATGGTGAGCTTTTTATCATGTCGGTTGGCGCAAGTGTGTCTTCACTGTAACTAGCTATCACAGCAACGTAACCAACC
>NC_090246.1:75229345-75254345 GCF_037325665.1 Littorina saxatilis
CAACGTAACCAACCCCCCCCCCCCCCCCCCACCACCAACACCCCTCCTTTCTCCCCTATCCCCCCCTTTTTGTCTAACAATGGGAAGGGTAGAGGTGATGGAGGTTGAATAGGAGCTTCCTCTTAGGTATCGAGCTTGGAATGTGGATCTAGCAGTGAATTATTGGACCGGAAACGAAAGTTGTGACAGCAGCAATTGCAAATTCGGATGTTTTGTTCGCGGAGAAATTACCTTTCAGGTAAAAATAAAACTCACTCAGCTTCATCCTAGCAAATAAGCGGATACCGTCTAGTTCACACATGTTCTTTGACGACCATCCGTGACCAACACATGACTTTACGCTTGAGGTAAGACCTACTGCCAAAAAGACCTGTTTGAAAATACCATTTTACCACACGGCAAATTTTACATCCGGATAGATAAATATATCTACTTCCATGTCCTTCTATACACGGACTTTGATTGGTTGACAAAAAGTACCGGTTAAACTCCACTTACGTAGATATAACTATGCGTTTGAATTTCGGCCAGGGCTTACGGCCTCAAAGCCCACCTGAGGTCTAATAGGGTATGATTTGTCATCACTTGATGGCAGTTGCAGGACCTTCAAATCAATTGTGTACAACACGGATGCGGGGCCGTGGCCCCAATTTGATTTTGTATTGAAAAGATAGGATTTACGACGCTGCGGGATATGGGGAATTAAGCACATTTTTCTTTGGCTTTGTCAAAGGAAATAGAGAGGCGTAAGAGAGAGAGAGAGAGAGAGAGAGAGAGAGAGAGAGAGAGAGAGAGAGAGAGAGAGAGGGGGAGGGGGAGAGAGAGAGAGAGCGAGAGAGAGAGAGAGATAGCGAGAGAGAGAGAGAGGGGGAGGGGAGAGAGAGAGGGAGAGAGAGAGAGAGAGAGAGAGAGAGAGAGAGAGAGAGAGAGAGAGAGCGAAAGAGAGAGAGAGGGGGGAGAGAGAGAGACTTAGGCTTAGACTTAGACTTAGAACATTTTATTCACATAAAGGGTAGACATTTTAGGCCATAGGCTTAATCTTACAATGTGCCCTTTACATTCTCACAAACACATATTCACGCGTGCGCCCGACTAGAATCATAGAAACATCAAACATACAGTAATAATAAATGAGAAAAGTAGTAGAAAATACATGAATGGAACATCAATAAAGCAATTACAGAATGGAACATTAATTACGCAATCACATTTGCGCACTCACACGCAGACGCACAAGGAGGAACACATATAATACTAATAATAATATACACACAACTAAGTGCCATTCAACAAGCACACAGTGAGCCTACCAAGACAGGTAGATTTAGCATTATGTGGGCATGCAGCAGTCAATATTTCAGAGTAATAAAATAATTATAATTAACAAAGCTAGCTACTTGTCTACAAAGGGTTTTAGTTTAGATAGGAGATAGAAGAGAGAGAGAGAGAGAGAGAGAGAGAGAGAGAGAGAGAGAGAGAGAGAGAGAGAGAGAGAGAGAGAGAGAGAGAGAGAGAGAGAGAGAGAGAGAGAGAGAGAGAGAGAGAGAGAGAGAGAGAGAGAGAGAGAGAAATAAGGCGCCAAAACCAACAAACAAACAAGCAAATGGACAGAGTGAAACCTTTACATCCCCGAATATACGGGGGTTAATAAACACGAAGTCGTTACTGAGTACAAAGTTCTTGGTAAATGCACACACGCAAACCTTCTTCTGACAAAGACGGGTTGTTTTCAGTTCCAAAACAATAAACAACTTGACGACTTGCATCACTGATCCACTTTCTGTAGGAGCGGGAACTATTGTTGTAGTTGTTGAGAAAATCCGCACTTTATGCTCGCGGGGAAGCTGTGTACGGAGAGTTTGATTGTCACCCACGTTGGAAGATAGGCAGCCGTCCTCTGTCTTGTGAGGATGCAGTCACCAACTGAATAATCTGATTTGATCTTTAGGGGAAGCTCCATCTCTCTGTCTTTGTCTGTCTCTGTTTCTGTGTCTGTCTCTGTCTATGGCTTTCTCTCTGGCTTTATGTGTCTGTCTCTCTCTATGTCGACGTCTCTCCCTGTTTGTCTGTCGGTTTGTCTATCTCTCTCCCTCTCCATCCCTCTCTCTCACTCTCTCTTTCTCTCTTTTTCTCACCTTCACTCTCTCTCACACACATAGATACATTCACAGACACACAGACACAGACACAGACACACACATACACACAAACACGCACACACACACATACACACACATACACACACACACATACACACACACACACACACACACACACACACACAGCACGCACACACAAACACACACACACACACACACAACGCACACACACACACAACGCACACACACAAACACACACATACATACACACATACACACACACAAACACACACACCCTCACCCACACACGCACACATACACATACACACACACACACACATGCACACACACATACACACACACACATACACACACACACACACACACACACACACACACACACACACACACACACACACATCCATCCTGTCTGTTTGTCCATTTCATTATGCTTCCATGTTACATTCTTACAAAGCAATGTTTCATGTACTGGTGTACCTGACACGAACACTGTGTTCTCCTTTCCATTTCTGCAATGGCAATGTGCACGTGGGTGGGCTATTTCGCACACAAAAATTGGGATTGTCGTATGATTAATATCAAATCAAGTTACAAATGATTGTTTCTTTGTATCTCCCCTTCTTTTCTTTCTTTCGTTGTATCTTTCTTTTTTTTCCTTTTTACATTTAGTCAAGTTATGACTAAATGTTTTAACATAGAGGGGGGAATCGAGACGAGGGTCGTGGTGTATGTGTGTGTGTGTGTGTGTGTGTGTGTGTGTGTGTGTGCGTGCGTGCGTGTAGAGCGATTCAGACCAAACTACTGGACCGATCTTTATGAAATTTGACATGAGAGTTCCTGGGTATGATATCCCCAGACGTTTTTTTCATTTTTTTGATAAATGTCTTTGATGACGTCATATCCGGCTTTTCGTGAAAGTTGAGGCGGCACTGTCACGCCCTCATTTTTCAACCAAATTGGTTGAAATTTTGGTCAAGTAATCTTCGACGAAGCCCGGACTTCGGTATTGCATTTCAGCTTGGTGGCTTAAAAATCAATTAATGACTTTGGTCATTAAAAATCTGAAAATTGTAAAAAAAAATAAAAATTTATAAAACGATCCAAATTTACGTTCATCTTATTCTCCATCATTTTCTGATTCCAAAAACATATAAATATGTTAAAATTGGATTAAAAAAAAGCTCTGAAAATTAAATATATAAAAATTATTATCAAAATTAGATTGTCGAAATCAATTTAAAAACACTTTCATCTTATTCCTTGTCGATTCCTGATTCCAAAAACATATAGATATGATTTGTTTGGATTAAAAACACGCTCAGAAAGTTAAAACAAAGAGAGGTACAGAAAAGCGTGCTATCCTTCTTAGCGCAACTACTACCCCGCTCTTCTTGTCAATTTCACTGCCTTTGCCATGAGCGGTGGACTGACGATGCTACGAGTATACGGTCCTGCTGAAAAATGGCATTGCGTTCAGTTTCATTCTGTGACTTCGACAGCTACTTGACTAAATGTTGTATTTTCGCCTTACGCGACTTGTTTCTTTTTATATTTAGTCAAGTTTTGACTAAATATTTTAACATCGAGGGGGAATCGAAACGAGGGTCGTGGTGTATGTGCGTGTGTGTGTCTGTGTGTCTGTGTGTGTGTGTGTGTGTGTGTGTGTGTGTAGAGCGATTCAGACTAAACTACTGGACCGATCTTTATGAAATTTGACATGAGAGTTCCTGGGTATGAAATCCCCGAACGTTTTTTTCATTTTTTTGATAAATGTCTTTTATGACGTCATATCCGGCTTTTCGTGAAAGTTGAGGCGGCACTGTCACGCCCTCATTTTTCAACCAAATTGGTTGAAATTTTGGTCAAGTAATCTTCGACAAAGCCCGGACTTCGGTAGTGCATTTCAGCTTGGTGGCTTAAAAATTAATTAATGACTTTGGTCATTAAAAATCTGAAAATTGTAAAAAAAAAGTAAAAATTTATAAAACGATCCAAATTTACGTTTATCTTATTCTCCGTCATTTGCTGATTCCAAAAATATATAAATATGTTATATTCGGATTAAAAACAAGCTCTGAAAATTAAATATATAAAAATTATTATCAAAATTAGATTGTCGAAATCAATTTAAAAACACTTTCATCTTATTCCTTGTCGGTTCCTGATTCCAAAAACATATAGATATGATATGTTTGGATTAAAAACACGCTCAGAAAGTTAAAACAAAGAGAGGTACAGAAAAGCGTGCTATCCTTCTTAGCGCAACTACTACCCCGCTCTTCTTGTCAATTTCACTGCCTTTGCCATGAGCGGTGGACTGACGATGCTACGAGTATACGGTCTTGCTGAAAAATGGCATTGCGTTCAGTTTCATTCTGTGACTTCGACAGCTACTTGACTAAATGTTGTATTTTCGCCTTACGCGACTTGTTATATTTAGTCAAGTTTTGACTAAATATTTTAACATCGAGGGGGAATCGAAACGAGGGCCGTGGTGTATGTGCGTGTGTGTGTCTGTGTGTCTGTGTGTGTGTATGTAGAGCGATTCAGACTAAACTTCTGGACCGATCTTTATGAAATTTGACATGAGAGTTTCTGGGTATGAAATCCCCAGAGTTGTTTTTCATTTTTTTGATAAATGTATTTTATGACGTCATATCCGGCTTTTCGTGAAAGTTGAGGCGGCACTGTCACGCCCTCATTTTTCAACCAAATTGGTTGAAATTTTGGTCAAGTAATCTTCGACGAAGCCCGGACTTCGGTATTGCATTTCAGCTTGGTGGCTTAAAAATTAATTAATGACTTTGGTCATTAAAAATCTGAAAATTGTAAAAAAAAATAAAAAATTATAAAACGATCCAAATTTACGTTCATCTTATTCTCCATCATTTGCTGATTCCAAAAACATATAAATATGTTATATTCGGATTAAAAACAAGCTCTGAAAATTAAATATATAAAAATTATTATCAAAATTAAATTGTCGAAATCAATTTAAAAACACTTTCATCTTATTCCTTGTCGGTTCCTGATTCCAAAAACATATAGATATGATATGTTTCGATTAAAAACACGCTCAGAAAGTTAAAACAAAGAGAGGTACAGAAAAGCGTGCTATCCTTCTTAGCGCAACTACTACCCCGCTCTTCTTGTCAATTTCACTGCCTTTGCCATGAGCGGTGGACTGACGATGCTACGAGTATACGGTCTTGCTGAAAAATGGCATTGCGTTCAGTTTCATTCTGTGACTTCGACAGCTACTTGACTAAATGTTGTATTTTCGCCTTACGCGACTTGTTTTTCCTTCTTTCTTTCTGTCTGTACAGGTGCAACAGACGTCATGCAGTGATACGCTTGACTTAATATATATAGCCATTGGTAGTTTCTAACCCACGCAAACAAAAACAAACACGTCAATGCTTATCTTGCATTTCTGTAATGACATGAGTACGTATCCGACCTTCGTCAAACAAGCAAACGAAGGAATAATGATAAGAACAAATAACACGTCGCGTGAAGCGATATAAAAACATTTAGTCAGTCGGTATCAAACTAAAAGATCAACACGACAAACCAGGCATCGCCGAGACTACATTTAGGACAGTCTCGGCTAACCATACCCCGACGACCGAGACGGGTCACGCTCGTCTCCGCGAAGCATGCGACCGTAGTACTTACTGAACCTATTTCCTTTCATTCTGAGCACATTTTTAGAGTAAGCATGACATATCTATATACTTTTGAATTCAGAAAAAGATGAGCAATACAATGCAGTCATTTTTTAATCTGCTTCTGAAAATTCGATCTTAATGACAACTTTAATGAGCAAACTAATTTACGAGCTGAAATGCAATCCTATAGTCCGGACTTTGTCGAAGAGTGCTTGACTAAAATTCCAATCAATTTGCTTGAAAAATGAGGGTGTGACAGTGCTGCCTCAACTTTCACAAAAAGCCTGATTTGACGTCATCAAAGGCACCTATAAAACAACTCTGGGGATATCATACCCAGGATCTCTCATGTGAAGTTTCATGAAGATCGGTCCAGTAGTTATCTCGGAATCACTTTACACACACACACACACACACACACACACGTACGTGCGTGCGTGCGTGCGTGCGTGCATGCGTACGTACGTACGTACGTACATACATACATACATACATACATACATACATACATACATACATACATACATACATACATACATACATACATACATACATACATACATACATACATACATACATACATACATACATACATACATACATACATACATACACCACCACCCTTGTCTCGATTCCCCGTCTATGTTAAAACATTTAGTCAAAAGTTGACTGAATGTAAACATCAAATAATAATAGCCAAAAACAAATGAAACGTAGCTATTTCAAAGAGGAAATCAGTAGTCTTGTTGACACAACTTGAGTTCGTACATTATGTCCGCATACATACGTTAGCCTTGAACTAAAAAAAACCACTGTGTGCATATGTGCCTGTAATACGGGTGGACGAGTTTGCCTAAAGAAAAATGTTGTAATGGGTAAACATGACGCCACACATACATTAATGAAGCTTGTCGCGTGGGAGATAGGTGTTGTCATGTAAACTATTTTGGGGTAACTTAATTGTTGCTCGCGAATTTATTTATTTTAATTTAATTTTGACGACGCGGTTGTTTAAGCCGACGTCATGTCACGATCTGCATCAAACGCGTCACGCGACTACCACTAAGATAGTATTAATTAAGTAATTACGGACCACACAAAGCAAGAATGTACTGTTCTGAGTGGCTGGTGGTGACCGACGCACTTGATGGGTAGGATCTCATTAACCCATTAGCGTCATAACTTGTCATGCAGATGCAAAGCCCAAATTAAGAAAGACATAAGTAGTAAATAACAGAGCATAGAAAGAGAGGGTGTGAGATAGACGAAGAAGGACCAAAACAGAGATAGATGGAGAGAGGCGGAGGGGGGAGAGAGAGAGAGAGAGAGAGAGAGAGAGAGAGAGAGAGAGAGAGAGAGAGAGAGAGAGAGAGAGAGAGAGAGAGAGAGAGAGAGAGAGAGAGAAAGAGAAAGAGAGAGACAGAGAGACAGAGAAAGAGACAGAGAGAGAGACAGACAGACAGAGGGAAAGACAGAGAGGAAGAGAGACAGACAGACAGACAGACAGACAGACAGACAGACAGACAGACAGACAGACAGACAGACAGACAGACAGACAGACAGACAGACAGACAAAGAGAGACAGTGACAGACAAAGAGAGACAGTGGAAGATACAGAACATAGCAGCAAAGAGATACATTGACACTGAGAGGCATATAGAGCCAGAGATGGCTGACATGAAAGTAAGAAAGCGTTTTTTTTTATATTATAATTTTATACAGCGTGAGGCTGTAACATGTTGCGGGTGATCTGCATTAGCTACTAAGGGTCATTTGGAGGCTGTCCTCGGCAAAGCTAAAAGCTCGCATCCGAACCTAGTAATTGCTACTAATGAAAACTAGCAGCTATGGCAATTGAGGGTGTCATAATCTACTTCAAAAACCATTGCCTTGCATTTTAGACAAAGAAAATTAGAGAGAAAGAGAGAGAGAGAGAGAGAGAGAGAGAGAGAGAGAGAGATAAAAGAGAGAAGGAGAGAGAGAGAGAAGAGAGAGAGAGCGAGATAAGAGAGAGAGAGAGATCGAGAGAGAGAGAGAGGGGGGGGAGAGAAAGAGAGAGAGAGAGAGAGAGAGAGAGAGAGAGAGAGAGAGAGATAGAGAGAGAGAGAGAGAGAACGAGAGAGCGAGAGAGCGAGAGAGCGAGAGAGAGAGCTATATGAAGGGGGGAGGGGGGGGGGGGGGAGGGAGGGAGGGAGGGAAGGAGGGAGGGAGGGAGGGATATATTTTTGTGTGCTTGCCGTTAGTGTTGTTGTTGCTTATACTTTTTGTTGCAAATTGTTTCGTTTATTAGTACAGTTGTTAAAGGTCTCTCTTTTCCTCCTGTTGGAGAAGAGTGGACGGTGCATTCAGAGGTTCTCTGTCCTGCGAATTTAACCAAGTGCATGAAACATTCGGATTATGTTTGGAGACAAAGCCAGGCAAATTACTATTACTTTTGGCTTAGTTAATAGTCTTGTCTGAACCCTCTTTGCTAAAGAGACAAGTTCACAAAAGCATACTACGATAAAACAGTAGTCGGATCATATCACACACAGCTCTCAAGAAACACGCACCTGTCTCACAGCCATTTAACATTTAAGACACTAATACACTACAGTATTAGCTCAGTGATCAAGACAAACGAATTTGCCGAGGAGCTACTGTGACAAGGGGGAATACTGTGTCTCCCGCCGGGTCGCACGAAGTATTGTCCCTTTCCACTGTACTGGACAGGCAACACAAGACAGGTTCAAAGTTGCGCTGTTTTTGCGGTAGAGTGTTTAGGTGCACAATGCAGTCTGCGGTATTCTTAAAACGATGGCCGTAACGTCATGCGTGTCAGCACGTTTCAATGCCACTTCCCAGGCTATAACAATTCTCATGATCAGACCATGAAAGCTTCATGCATGTTTTCATGGCTGCGTATAAAAAACAAGTCGCGTAAGGCGAAATTACTACATTTAGTCAAGCTGTCGAACTCACGGAATGAAACTGAACGCACTGTATTTTTTCACCAAGACAGTACAGCTTCGTCAATCCCCGCGAGAAGGAAATCGCTCACCTCCCACGTGCAAAACGCAGTGATATGCACACGCCAGAATAGCGCGGTAGCGTATTGTGCTAAGCAGGAAAGCGCGCTTTTCTGTATTCGTGTTAACTTTCTGAGCTTGTTTTGAATACAACCTATCATATCTATATGTTTTTGGAATCAGGAAACGATAAAGAATAAGATGAAATCATTTTTGGATCGATTTCTTAAATTTTAATCGTAAGACTAATTAATCTATTTTCGTTAATTGTGATCACAATTTAAGAGTAAACATGACATATGTATATATTTTTAGATTCAGAATGTGATGAAGAATATGATGCAATCAAGTTTAAATCTGTTTGCGAAAAATCGATTTTAATGACAACTTTAATGAGCAAACTCATTAATTAATTTGTAAGCCTCCAAGCTGAAATGCAATACCAAAGTCCGGGCGTCGTCGAAAATTACTTGACCAAAATTTCAACCAATTTGGTTGAAAAATGAGAGCGTGACAGTGCCGCCTCAACTTTCACGAAAAGCCGGATATGACGTCATCAAAGACATTTATCAAAAAAATGAAAAAAACATCTGGGGATATCATACCCAGGAACTCCCATGTAAAATTTCATGAAGATCGGTCAAGTAGTTTTCTCTAAATCGCTCAACACACACACACATACACCACGTAACCCTCGTCTCGATTACCCCCTCTACGTTAAAACATTTAGTCAAAACTTGACTAAATGTAAAAAGTGCATGTCGGCAAGCACCAGTTGTAAAATCGTTTGTATTCTAAAGTTAGCAGCCCTTTGCGTTTTACTTTTTTCAAAAAATGACAATTTTTAGGAACATGATGGATACGGTGATAGGGTACAATGACCTATGTGCAATGGAAATAAGGCATTTAAAAACAGTCATAATACTTTATTTCTATTATGGCAACTGCTAGAGTAAAATTAGGATAAATCCTTGCCAGAAGCCGAAACATATGCCTTAATTGCGAAACGCCACAGTTACAAAAGGGGTTTTGATTTTGTCCGCCGAGTTAGTGCACAATAAACACGTTTGATGAGGCTTCATTGTGTCTTCTCCATGAATGTTTGCTTTTCTGTCGTTCTTTCTTTTAAAAGAACAGAAGAAAGAACTAAATGTAAAAAGAGAGAAAGAAAGGAAAAGAAGAAATGGCAAAATACAAAACAAACTAGAAAACAAAAAGATCCACGATGTCTACACGAGTGCGGAGAGATGAGAAGAGGGCAACAGAGGCGAAAATGCAACGTCGACATTTCGTTTGAGGGCAAAATACATCTGCGCAGTCGCCACCACACTGCTGCGATAGAGATTATGACGAGTACTTGGCCTGGTTTTTTTTTCACGCAACGTGTAGCGGGCTGGGGAAAAAAATCACCTTAATAATCTGCAGTGCGTCGTCTGTCCTCCTGGTGTTACATAGGTTGCGTGAAAAAAAAACCAGGCCAAATACTCGTCATAATCCCTATCGCAGCATGTAGTGTAGTGGCGACTGCGCAGATGTATTTTGCCCTTTACAAGCGGACGACAGGACGTGCAAAGCGTGGCCGATGAGTAGAGAATTTTAAATTGTAGAATTAGCATTGCGACATTCTCAAAATGAGCGGTGGCTGCTGTATAATGTCACAAGTTTTGTGAGCAATTCATGACCTACTTACACCTCTTTGGGATGTTTAAGACCAATTCTGCAACGGCGAGTTTTGCGAGTTGCCGTCTTCTGCTGTTTTTAAGTTTTATTTTATTTTTATTTGACATTTTATTTTAGTTCTTTTCACCTCAAGTGACTTTCATTTTTGTCTTAGGCTGTCCTGACCTCTTAGACAAAGAAACAGAATTAGCATTTCAGGGATCAATGTTCGGAATATGAAATGGTTAGCTCGTCTCTAAATTTACTATCCTTTCTGGTTTGATTGTCTTCTGTCTCTTTCTAGCTCTCTGTCTCTGACACTGTCTCTCTGGCTCTTACTCTGTATATCTGTCTCTCTCTAACTCTCTGTCTCTGACCCTGTCTCTCTTGTTTCTCTATCTCTCTGTCTCTCTTACTCTGTATATTTGTCTCTCCCTATCTCTCTGTCTCTGACCCTGTCTCTCTTGTCTCTCTATCTCTCGCTGTCTATCTCTGTCTCTGTCTCTTGGGTCTGCCCTTGCCTCGGAGAAGGACACAAAATAATTTCGGAGCTCCGCAAAATTTGAAAAGTATCTTCTCCTAAAACACTGCTGCTGTCCAAAAATGTCACAAACGGGGACTGCCACAACGTCTCGAACAGTTTCTGATCAACCTAGTGGACGACGTTGGGCTGTATCCTCTTGGAACATCTAGGGGGAAGGTGACAATACAAGAGTTGTGTTGAGGTTTGCTGGGCCGCCATCACACACAGAAGGAAGCTAAGGCAAGTTCAGTATACGTGCGGTCACGTGGTACTATACGGGCCCTCGAGTTGAAATGTTGGCGGGCTGGAAGGTAGGATTTTCACTTAGTATTCAATATATACCAGTCATTCATAACTACTATTGATTAGATTATGTTTCTTACGATGCTAGCTTATCTCTCCGTCAATCCTACTATGCTCAGTTTTTTGGTTTAGCAGGAAACGTCAATGAAAAATTCGAATCGCATGCTAAGGTCAAAGTGCACCCATGCTAAAGTCACAGTTTAATTCTTGCAGGCAGCTTTTTGTGCATTCCCTCGATTTATACTCTGAAACATTTCGGGAGGTTACCAGCTACCCATCTTTGTATTGTGAACAAAAACAAGAATGTGGAGGTCCTTGATCGCATGAAAACAAAATCGTGTGTGGGGTCCCAGTTTTTTGCTAAAATCAAAGTGCACATGTCTGTAAATTGCAGAAATGCTAAGGTCAAAGTGTTTTTTTCAGATTATAGAGACTGCCCTCCAATTTATAGTTTTTATTTGGTTGCAATAGTGTTAAAATATGTTTTATTGCCTCGCCAAAACCAGTTAGACCCGTCTCGGTCTTCGGGTTTCGGCTAGCCAAGCCACGCTCGTCTCGATGGGGACTGCTCCCGAGTGTTCAGTGTTTTGTTTTGTATTTTTGTTTTTGTTTCAGGCCGATCGACAGATTGACTCAATGTTTTGATATCGCATTACTCGACTTGTTATTGTTCATGCCGTCTGATTGATTTGTCTATTTATATATTTCAGTCTGAGGATGATATACTTGGAAGGCAACCCGTATCAGTGTGATTGCGATATCCTATGGTTCCAGAACTGGATGAGAACCCAACCCAACCTCTTCAAGCATTACTTCTTTGACTACCGTTGCGCAAACGTTAACGTTACCATTCCAGACTTTGTTTTGAATCCCCAGGTAAATGTGATTTCCAAATTGTCTTGAATCTCCAGGTAGCAATGTGTTACAACTTTTTCTAGAATCGTCAGATAACTGAACGTTACAGGAATTATGCATCATCAGGTTTTTGTGCGTTACTAAATTGTCTTCAATCCGTAGATAACTCCTGTAAGAGCTACGCAGTTGTCTTGAATCCTCTTATAACTTGCAGTTCACGGAATTGAGAATCCTTTGTGTACAATGCGTCACTCACTTGTTTTGTATCATATTAAGACAGCGATTTTATTATATTTTTCTTTGGTTTACTATGCATATAAGCTACAAACATGTCCTGAATCCTCAGATAACATACTGTTACAAACCAAGCGCAACAGCGGCCTCCTTGCTGGAGGTGTCAATACATATAATATCCGCAATTCGTGTATTGCACAGTTACTATTTTGCTGATTACACATTTAAAGGTGTTGTTCTTCCGTCGAAAACGACGACACGAGTATTATATGCAATTGACAAATTCGAAAAGTGCATTTGCACATCGTGACATCATTCGTGTGCATATGAAGGAGTCGCTGTAGCTAGTTTGCCAAAAAGTCGGTGTTTTGTTCCCCGTTATTCAACGTGGCTTACACTTTGGAAAGCTAAAACGCCTCTCTTCCTGTCACTGTTTGACTGTTTTTCAGTTATCAAGAAAATACACTAACAGTTTTAAGTAAAAATGGCCGTCGTTAATATTTATAAATGTATGCTCATCATTTTTGACTAAACGTATTTGACACAACATTAAAACAAATGTAAGTTTTCTTTTACTGCGGAACAGCCAGTTTCGACCACTTTGCATTCCTCATGTTGCAAGTGTTCTGCTTATAACAAATCTAATGATTGTAATTTCAGGCGTGCATACTGGGTTCTGGCGCTGCCACCTTAACCATCGGAATCGCCTGTTTCCTCCTCATCTTCCTCGTCCTCCTCATCGTCTTCTTCCGCTTCCGCTGGCACGTGCGCCTGTGGCTGTACGAGGTGTGCCGAGGTCGCAGGCGTCGCTCGCGCGTGTCTCGTGGCTGCAAGTACGACGTCTTCGTGTCCTACGCCGAGGAGGACGCGGTGTGGGTGCAGGAGGAGTTACTGCCCGTGCTGGAAGGAGAGTGGGGGCTGACGCTGTGTTTGCACCACCGGGACTTCCGACCGGGGAAGCACATCGTGGACAACATCTCCGACTGTGTCAGCGACAGCGAGCGTGTGCTGCTGGTCTTCTCACCGCACTTTGCGCGCAGGGAGTGGTGTCAGTTCGAGCTCAAGTACTGCCAGAGTTTCGTTAAGGAGCGTGATGACGTCATGGTGCTGGTGGCTCTGCAGGAGACTCAGTCACGTGACATGACGGGCGCCATGTTGGCAGTGCTGCGTACCACGACCTACATCGAGTGGGACGAAGAGCAGGACGCCCGGCAGTCCTTTTGGAGACGTCTGCATGTGGCGCTGGACGATATCGAGGACATTCAAGTGTAAAGGTTTTCACCAGGCATATTCCGTTCCTAACGAGAATGACACTGATCTTCGCAAATCACGTTATGATGCTGGCTTTCTGTACTACAGACACAGACGTTAGTAATCGGGATTAGAAAAAAATAAACTTCATGAGGGTTGAGCCTTCCCCTGAAAAAGAGTATTACAAGGGGTAAGCAGTTTTAAAAAGTGATGTTTTCTTTAAGTTCAAGGACTGCTGATGCAAGAAAGAACAAAGAAAACAGAGTTGTACGCACTAATTTGTACTATATGAACTGAAACTTGAATATGGGGTATCAGACTTTTAATAAAACACTCTACTGAACAAATTACTAAAATTCTACTGTGGATATGTGTAGACAAACCAACAATCACATGATCACACCTGAAGAAGACTGAGAGAGGAAAAAATAAAACACAAAAACCAGTTACAGGGTGACACAAAAAAAACAGATCCCACCAAAAGTTTAATATTTTCTGAAATAATCAGCCGATTCTTTTATTTTTTCAGGTGAGCCAAGCTGAAATGATGTTCTAACAGCCCACCAAGTTTGAGCTTCAAGATGTCATGGACAACGGAGCATAAGACATTTATATTCGAGGCCTATTTTCGCCGGCGAACAGATTTGCTCGGGCTGCGCACAACAGACTCTCTGACTGAATCAATATTCCTCGGTGTCCTTGCTGATTTAGGTCGACCAGAGTGGGATCCCCTGTTAGGGTTTTTACTATTGAGGTTATTGACAGTCCCATGGTCTCTGAACTTATCCCTCCATCCATAGATAACTGATTTAACAGGAAAGTCTCTACGTCCAAACTGTCTTTTGAATTCCAGTTGAGCAGCGTGGATAGAATTCGACCGAAAATAGGCCTCGACTATAAATGTCTTATGCTCCGTTGTCCATGACATCTTGAAGCTCAAACTTGGTGGGCTGTTAGAACATCATTTCAGCTTGGCTCACCTGAAAAAATAAAAGAATCGGCTGATTATTTCAGAAAATATTAAACTTTTGGTGGGATCTGTTTTTTTTGTGTCACCCTGTATTATACCAGTGGAATTGAAATAGCAACAACTGTGTACCCGCTTTTCAAACATGAAACACAAACAAACATGAAATTGTACGCGTAAATGTAATAATCAATTTCTAATCGTTGTTACTTTAAAGGTAAGGTATCGCGTTAACCACAGTAAACATATAACAGACTGTTTACGCGCTAAATGTTGAACCCGGATGCTACTACTTCCCTTCGCCTATCCCCAGTTTTGACGGAAAACATGCTTTAATTTAGTCTATGCCAGAGAGAAAGTAAACACGTCGCGAAAGGCGAAAATACAACATTTAGTCAAGTAGCTGTCGAACTCACAGAATGAAACTGAACGCAATGCCATTTTTCAGCAAGACCGTATACTCGTAGCATCGTAAGTCCACCGCTCATGGCAAAGGCAGTGAAATTGACAAGAAGAGCGGGATAGTAGTTGCGCTGAGAAGGATAGCATCGACAAAATCGGCCTAATTTGAGTGAACATTTCATAAACAAATCTTTAAGGTACGAAGCTGAAATGCAATCCCATATTCCGCACTAAGTCATAGATCATGTAACAAAAATTTCAAACAGATTAATAAAAAAAAGGTAGCCGTGAGAGTGCCGCCTCAACTTTTGCAAACGGTCCAATATGTCGTCATCAAATAGCCCTATCAAAAAGCGGCGAAAATTGTTTCAAGCAAATGCTCTCAGAAATGTCTGTACCAATGTTCATAACAACCGTTCAGTAGTTTTTGAGAAACGCTTTATACAGACAGACACACAGACAGACACACACACAGACACAAACACGTACATCGGAACGGAAGACAAATCTCGCTCTCCGCCCTCGTTACAACTTTCAGTCATTACTTGACTGAATGTAAAAAGGAAAAAAACAACTACTTTTTTCAGCTTGAATACAGGATTTCAATAATTTCTTTATAAATGAAGTAAGTTTTTTTTTGACACGTCATTTGGGTGAATAACCTTTTAAATTTTACTTCGCACTTTTACTTTGTAATAAAACTCCAACCTTAACGCCAAACAAAATCGTTATGACCGTTATGACCGACTGTGTTTTATTTTTGTCAAGTTAGGTGGACAAAGTATTATTCACGAACTCCTTTCATATCACCTAATGTGTTTTTATCTAATTATGTATCGCCCCTTCCTTCTTCACTCTTTGTAACTAGAAGCGTGATTTATATTGTATCCCACGTACATGAGAGAGACCACCCATGTGGTCACAAACATTTTGTCACACGTGTGTCTCTCATGTAAATGATGTCGTGTCAAACTACTAATGGAAGGACGCTGATCTTGTACGACGCTTAGTTTTTGAGATACGTGTCACATGACGAAAATACCCTCACACATTGAACTCTGTTACGTTTGGCAGCAATCTGGGTGGTATTTCTCTGATAAAGTTTCGGCAAAATAGATCTGGGCTGCTCGGTTGAGGCGGTTGGGAAGCAGACATATCACTTTGATTGAAAATAAATCACTGGCTAAATAAAAAATAATGCGTCTGGAATTATTATAATTACTGATGAATAATTGTATCTTGACATGATGTTTGTGTACATGTTACATGTTCTCCGATAAATGAAAATAAGCGAATATTGTAATTACTGACTTGTTATGGGAAACGCACATTTACACATTTATCAAATTTGATTGAACCGATAGATTAACTGTATGTTTGTTTAATGTAATCTGGTAGGGTTTTATATTAATTACCGAGCTTAAATATATCAAAACGCACGCAGGGCACAGTGGTAATGGTCCTGCTTTTCCCATAACAAGTCAGTAATTACAATATTCGCTTATTTTCATTTATCGGAGAACATGCTGAGTCTCGGTTCGTTGATTTGTTTTGTTTGTTTGTGCGTGGGTTTTTTTAAGAACTGTTGTTTACTCTTTGTAAACTACTCATACATGATTTTTTTTAAAGTAAAATAAAGCTGCTCTTACCAATGTCTGCGTGTATCGATCATGATCTTAAAGAATTGACGAACCTGTGTAATTATGGCCTTTGAAATCCACAAAACAACAGCCTTACATTCATCCTGTCTATGCTTTGCTTTCTCACCAAACTTGTGTAAAATGTCCGTCCTTCTATTGGACGTGTTGACTGATCTGGTCTAATCTATCTCGTATTGCCCATACGTGTATTGTGATCCAACAGTTGTTTGTTCCTTTCGAGCCTCCTGCGACCTGTTTTCAGGGCATGCTGAATAACCTTTCCCCGAAGAAATTTCGTGCGATATTAACTCAATCCAAAGCCAGTGAACCCTGCTCTGTAAAATGTTGGTCCTACAAATATAACATTTGCATTGACGAAAAGTATTGGGTCCTGGCAAGTGCATGTACAAGCGAAGAAAGATTAAAGTTACTCCAATGGAAAATGTTACATAATATTTATCCCACAAATATTTTATTGCATAAAATGAAGTTAAAAGAAAATAGTTTATGTTGTCTTTGTGATGAAATAGATTATATTGAACACTTCTTTTGGAAATGTAGCAAAATGAAATTGTTTTGGGAAAATGTTAGATGTATATTTGTTAATACGGGAGAAAATATTATATTAACAGAAAAAGATGTATTGTTTGGTTATTCTCCAGAAGTGCAAATCCCCACAAAAAAATTATTAATCATATTTTGCTCATTTCAAAAATGTGTATCAGTAAGTATAGATATGGTAGGCCTATTGATATAAATGTGATGTTAGGATATGAATTAGCGTTGAGATATTTCAGTATTGTGTAAATGTTGAAGGATGAATGATGATACGTTGTAGACGGATGCCTGAATTTTGTGCTTGGCAAATTAAAAAAAAAAGTAGGTTGTTCCTTTCGTTTATTACGCTGGCCAAACAAGTTAATGATACTTTTTTCATGGGTACAGCTCACATGTAGAAAAGGAATCTAACGATAGCATAATTATTATGGTCGAGTCGGCTCTGCTTGTATGAAACGTTTCAAAGCTTTAAACATTTTACTTCCTCCTTCACACACCTCTCTCTGTACTATTACTAGTAAAAGGCACAGTACGCCTCCCGTAAACCATCACATATACTGTCAGGCTTTTACACACAGTACAAACACCCTTCCATTTGAACACTCACCGAACGGGAACATCCTAGGTGCCCTACGTAAAGAGCGAGCAATTTTCAAAGATTTAATTTTTCGGATTAAGATTATCTCAATCGGACCCATCCTTAACTCAGGTCAAAAATGAGTTACTTCCCTTCAACTGGCGATAGCCGTGGAGCGATGATTGTGCGTTTTGGCGCCAGACCTAACTTTTAGAATCTAAATGATAAATTGACAGCTTGTTACACAAACATTCTTAAATCATAACAGAATTATTTTTTCATCAAGACAAGATCAGTACAATTTGAAGTTTTGACAGTTTGAAAAAAGAAAAGCCCGGAAGCAGGGTCACGCAAGGTCGTGGTTTTCGCAGCAGACGACGGTTTATAGGCAGTCAAAAGCCATCGCTCGAGTTCTTATGAACCACATTCGTTTGTTTCGTGAAAAGTCAGAGGTACATAATAACGTGCTATTGCAGATAAGCTCACAGCGAGCCGCATTCAAATTACAAACTGACGACTGCATTGTGAAAAAGGGAAACTGGATCACACGGGTTCACGATGGCTCAGGGGTAAGATAAACCACGCAAAAATAATCAATCAATCAATCAATATGAGGCTTATATCGCGCGTATTCCGTGGGTACAGTTCTAAGCGCAGGGATTTATTTTTTTATTTTTTTATTTTTATTTTATGCAATTTATATCGCGCACATATTCAAGGCGCAGGGATTTATTTATGCCGTGTGAGATGGAATTTTTTTACACAATACATCACGCATTCACATCAGCCAGCAGATCGCAGCCATTTCGGCGCATATCCTACTTTTCACGGCCTATTATTCCAAGTCACACGGGTATTTTGGTGGACATTTTTATCTATGCCTATACAATTTTGCCAGGAAAGACCCTTTTGTCAATCGTGGGATCTTTAACGTGCACACCCCAATGTAGTGTACACGAAGGCACCTCGGTTTTTCGTCTCATCCGAAAGACTAGCACTTGAACCCACCACCTAGGTTAGGAAAAGGGGGGAGAAAATTGCTAACGCCCTGACCCAGGGTCGAACTCGCAACCTCTCGCTTCCGAGCGCAAGTGCGTTACCACTCGGCCACCCAGTCCAAATAAATTCTTTGAAAATTGCTCGCTCTTTACGTAGGGCACCTAGGATGTTCCCGTTTGGTGAGCGTTCAAATGGAAGGGTGTTTGTACTGCGTGTAAAAGCCTGACAGTATCTGAGATGGTTTACGGGAGGCGCACTGTGCCTTTAATCCTCACTCTGACTGACCCTCTTGAATCTCGCACCACATCTAACATACACCCGTTGTTAGGGAATGTCAAACTGGCAATATTTCCTTCACGAATATTAGTCTATCCAACAAATCTTGGAATACAGAATGATGACACTTAGTCATTGAAATTGACAGACACATACAGGGCCGAATGTTGGCGGTCGCCCGATCGCCCCCGGCGGGTTCAAATCGCGTCGGGCGGGTTCGAAATTCCTCTGAAATCGCCCGCCGAGCGGGTTCAAATTTCGCTGAAGCACAAAGTCGTTAGGCAACGTAGTTAATCGGAACGGCCGGCGAACAAATATCTCTCGCGGGCGATCTCAAAATCGGTCACTTCTCTACTGCCAGAAGGACTCAGGACTACCACCAATCAAGGCCAGACACAGTGGCTAGACAGCTACCCCCCTCCGCCTCACTTGACCGTGTCATCACCCCTCCAGTGCCACGAGCCGCTGGCGATTGCATCAGCAGTCAAAATAGCTACCACCCCCCCCCCCCCCACCCTCCCCCCTCTTAGCGCTATTCACTTCACCCCCTCTCTTATCTTATCCTGCGCTGACCCATCCTTCAGAGACTTTCACATGTTGTAAAACAGTTTCCTCTCAGATAAAAACTCGGTCATTGATCCCGGGTAAGAAGGTCAGTGTCTGGATGTAAACAATTCTAGGATCAGGAAATCGGAACATCTGTTTGTTTTATTAGGAAATAGAATTGAAATATAAAATTTAGCTGGTATGCAACTTTCATACTTCTGCTTGATCTAACAGTAATATTAATAAACACACACAAAGAAAAAGAAACAAAACAAGAAAGCAACTTAGAAAAAAAATTGTAGTCAGCTTTTTATACTTGGTTTTACACAACAAAAAACATAATCTAAATTAAAAAAAATTGCTGATTTACTCTTTTGTTTAAAGTGTGTGTTTATGTGGTAAGTAAAGTTCCATAGTAAATTGCTTTGTAGAATGTGTGGTAGGGGGTACATAAAGGGGGTAACTTTCAGTGAGGTTTAGTGTGTGATTGTGTGACAGGGTGTGAATGTTGTTTTGATTTCTTGTTTCTTTGTGGCGGCTTTTATTTTAAATTCTTTATTAAAACAAGGTTAATTGTCCTTATATTAAAATATAGCATTTTAGTCATCAAGTTTTGTGTGTGTTTGTGGTAGTTATTAGTAGTGCAAATCCACATGTATGCATAATAAGTATGAATGTACGTCTTTTGTGTATGTGGTTAGCACGCGACGAGCCGCTGGGGCGGTTGTAAGTAATCCCGGCCGGTTGGGGGGGGGGGGGGGGGGCAGTTGGGATTTGGGGGGGGCCGGTTCAATTTTTGACTTACCGGCCCCCCTGGCCGGTAGTCGATCAATCAATCAATAAATCAAACACATAATCAATCAATCAAACAGACGATCAATCAACGAATAACGTGCACGATAATAATAATTATAACCAAAAGAGGCAATGGACTAAGATTAAAACAAAATGTATATAATAATAATAATAAATAATAAAGTGTATTTATATTGCGCCTATCCCTTACAAAAAACAAAAATATTTGGCTCTAAGCGCATTACAACATGTGTAGAGACTTGGTACAATCAAGTCTGACAAATACAATAACACAATATTTGGATGTATAGATGTACTTATACGATCATTTATACTAACAAGCTAGTCATTTAAATGCCTTTCACTATCTCACTCCCTAACTCGCAAACTAACTAGCGCCTGTGTTCTAGCCCCTCCGTACCTTTCCCCATGTTAGTGTGAGGCGCGGTGAGGTGTATGTACTATGTGACACAAAAGGACATCGGTTCAGGGCCTCGACAATATCGCAGTGGTTAACTCTGTTTTTTCTCTATGAGACTGCTATTTAGTGTGTGTGTGTGTGTTTTGTGTGTGTGTGTGTGTGTGTGTGTGTGTGTGTGTGTGTGTGTGTGTGTGTGTGTGTGTTTGTGTGTGTGTGTGTGTGAAAGGGAGAGAGATAAAGAGAGAGGGAGAGAGATATATATTTTACATTCAGTCATGCAAACTAAAAGAAAACCACAGTTCAGCTAGGTGTGAAAATCTCTTTATCATTGAAATCGTATGAAGCGGTGCATTAGGAACAATGAGCAAGTTAAAATACCGTCGTTCGCAGCGTACGGGAACGTCTCACGCAGGCAGATATAATGTGTGCAACACACATCTTTTTTCTATCGTCACAAACCCTGGTGAATGACGAAGTGAAGCTTGCTTGATTAAAAGGTCGTACATTCTCAACCTTTACTCTTCATTGACGTCACCAGTTGTCGTCTGCGTCTCGATTGCAAGTTTAACTTTACAACCAAAGACAGGGGATTCCCCAATCTAGGAATCGATACACTCGTGCGAAGAAGCTTTCATGGTTGAGTAACGGAGGACTCTTTCTCACGGGTTTGCATAGAGTGCCTATCGAAACCGAAAACAGGATTGTTGTGAACCTCGGTATGCGCCTTTGGTTTGCTGACGTTATTAGCGCAGTTGCAACATAGTCAACGTCAGTGCAAAGTGTGTGCCGTCTCCGACTACAAGCGTTTTCTGTCTATCTCTATCTCTCTTTCTCAGCCTCTGCAAATTTGAAGTGACCATGATGATTGTCTGTGCTATTTTGTTTACCTGTGCACTAGCTTTTAGCAGTGTTAAGGCAAACTGTAGGAGCCAGTCACCGACGTGTTGGGATACAGGCTTACAATTTCCTTCTACCAACGAATCGTGCTATGGTGCGGATTTATGTCAGTGTGGCAACACTACAGCCGACTGTTCTTCAAACTCAGACAGTCTGACCTTCATACCCGACCTGAATCGAAGTTACAAGTACCTCAACTTTTCCAACAACAACGTCACCAGCATCTCAGACGCCAGTTTTTTCGTCAATGTCTCCAGGGATGTTGAGATCATTGACCTGCACAGCAATGGCCTGACATACATCGCGGAAGGCGTTTTCCAGGGACTCCCAAATTTGACTGCTTTGTATCTAGGAGGTTCCAACCATCTCACCTACAGAAACTTACCATCCCTGCTGTCTGTTCCTGGGCTTCTCAACCTGAGTATGAGGTGTCTTAACCTAGGACCAATTCATCTGGACACATTTGAGGGCGTGAATCACTCAGACGTAGTCGATTTTGATCTCAGCTGGAATCACCTTGGCTCTCTGAACATGTCCGTGTTTCAGCCTCTTCAGAACCTTACCAACATAACTCTGTGGCATAACGAAATTTACGAATTACACACCGCGCGTATGCCCACACTTGATACTTTGGATATGGAAGCAAACCGCTTGTACGACTTTCCAAGAACGTGTTCCCAGCCTGGCATGTCGTTGTTTCCGAATCTGACAGTGCTGTCTCTCGATCAGAACATGATACAGTGTATCGACGATCCGGTCTGCCTACCGAGCCTCAGACTGTTATCATTACGCTACAATCATTTTGAGTACTTCGCAACGAACACGTTCAGCGCTGTACGGTTTCCAGCCCTACAAGATCTCGAGATCATGCAAATGGAGAACAAGATATTGAGCATGTCACCATCCTTCATCAACAATTCGGCTGTCACAAACATCAACTTTGTCTGGAACAACGTTGATTTTTCACAAGATTACGTGCATGCAGATATTTTTCAGGGTTGCACCGGGGTACGGTTTCTCAACCTCGGTGACAACATTTTTCAAGGCGTGTCTGACAAAAAGTTTCACCGACTGCTGAAACCGATGGAAGCTTCGTTGAACATCATCTCTCTGTCAAGAAGTCAGCTAACGCATATATCGCCTAAAATGCTCAGCCGACTGAGGAATTTAACAGAGCTTTATATGTATGCAAACTCTCTCTCCTCAATCCCCGATGGCGCCTTTGACAAACTTCATGGCTTATGGAAACTCATTCTTGACGACAATAACATCCAGACTATCTCGGAATCAACGTTCAGTCCGAAGCTGCGAAAGGGGTATGTATGATTTGAGAGTGACACTGTTTATGATACGGTCGACTTGGTTAAAGACATGCAATAATAGTGAGAGAAAAGGAGCAAGAATTTCTGTGTGTGTGTGTGTGTGTGTGTGTGTGTGTGTGTGTGTCAGTGTGTGTGTGTGTGTGTGTATGTGTATCACGTTTGTGCATGCGTATATTTGTGCGCACTGTGTGTGGGTGTGTGTGTGTATGTATGTGTGTGTGTGTGTGTGTGTGTGTGTGTATGTGCGTGTGTGTGTGTGTGTGTGTGTGTGTGTGTGTGTGTGTGTGTGTGTGTGTGTGTGTGTGAGTGTGTGTGTGTGTGAGAGAGAGACAGACAGATACAGACAGAGACAGACATACAGACAGACAGACAGACAGACAGAGAGACCGAGACAGAGAAAGAGAGACAGATACAGAGAAAGAGAGACAGAGACAGAGACAGAGACAGAGACACAGAGACAGTACCACAATTTACCGATATAGAAACAACCCGTTGGCTGTCTCTCCAAAAGCCCTGTCATCGGAAAAACCCTCAGTGCAAAACTTGGGACCAAATTCCCCAAATAAAAATTATATTCCTCAAGGAACAAAGCAACACTCAAAGCGACTCGCAGCGCATTTCGAAAATAACCTTCAGCTGAACAGGTCCAGTGAACGAAAGATTGATTGTTTTCTTAATTAGTTTTGAAACTGAGGAGAATGTGGCAAGGCATAACTTTCGAGTATGTAAATCTTCCACACTGTTTACCTCTGATATTATACGTGAACACTTGTACCTACCTTTGTGTGTGTGTGTGTGTGTGTGTGTGTGTGTGTGTGTGTGTGTGTGTGTGTGTGTGTGCGTGTGTACGCGCGTGCGTGCGTGCGTGGTGCGTGCGTGGTGCGTGCGCGTGTGTGTGGGTGTGTGTGTGGTGTGTTGTGTGTGTGTGTCTGTGTGTGGGTGGGTGTGTGTGTGTATGTGGGTGTGGGTTGCTTTTTTGCGTGCTTGAAATTTATAATTAGGGGTCCGGGGACCCCCATCGTAGAGTTACTGTGGAGAGCCGTACTTGTGCAAAGAACTTAACATGCAGGAATTCCAGCAGAACCGGATGCATTTCAAACATGCTTTTTTGGGCCAACATGCTTTGTTTCTTCGCTTTGAATCATGAGCTTTACCGTCTATTTCTTTATTCAATCACTCATCGACTTATTTATGTTTCAGTCTGCGAAGCGTGTTTCTGGGAGGCAACACCTTCCAGTGTGACTGCAACATTATGTGGTTCCAGAACTGGATGAGAACCAGTCCTATCATCTTCAGAGATTATCACTACAGAGGGTATCGATGCCACAACGTGAACAATGTTACAATCCCACGCTTCGTCTTAAATCCGCAGGTTAAAACGGTCGTTACAGGGGTGAAAATAGATAATATCAGTGGGGGCAACACATGTTGGTGTTCTTATTGTCTTAGTACATGCTTTCCTTCCTATGTCCCTAAACATATGTACGCGCACGTGTACATTGTTTTGAAAGGTATTATGTTCATTCGCTCTAGTATAAATTCAATGCTTGTAATTGCAGGCGTGCATACTGGGTTCTGGAGCTGCTACCTTAACCATCGGCATCGCCTGTTTCCTCATCATCTTCCTCGTCCTCCTCATCGTCTTCTTCCGCTTCCGCTGGCACGTGCGCCTGTGGCTGTACGAGGTGTGCCGAGGTCGCAGGCGTCGCTCGCGCGTGTCTCGTGGCTGTAAGTACGACGTATTCGTGTCCTACGCCGAGGAGGACGCTGTGTGGGTGCAGGAGGAGTTACTGCCCGTGCTGGAGGGAGAGTGGGGGCTGACAGTGTGCGTGCATCACCGGGACTTCCGACCGGGCAAGCACATCGTGGACAACATCTCCGACTGCGTCAGCAACAGTGAGCGTGTGCTGCTGGTCTTCTCACCGCACTTTGCGCGCAGCGAGTGGTGTCAGTTCGAGCTCAAGTACTGCCAGAGT
>NC_090246.1:75259345-75266845 GCF_037325665.1 Littorina saxatilis
ATTTTGTTATATTATATTTTTTTGTATTGATCTTTTTCCTTTTAGGCCCCTGCAGTTGCATTCAGGCTGCAACGACCAGTTTTTGCCTCTTTGTTATTTGTTGTTATTTGCCAAAGAAACCTTCCTATGCTTTGAAAAAAATCAAATCATGTCTTGACTTTCAAATGTACGCGCCTGTGTATGCGTGTGTCACTGAGTGTGTTAGTGTATGTGTGTGTGTGTGTGTGTGTGTGTGTGTGTGTGTGTGTGTGTGTGTGTGTGTGTGTGTGTGTGTGTGTGAGTGCGTGTGTGTGTGTGTGAGTGCATGTGTTTGTGTGGGTGTGTGTGTGTGTGTGTGCACGGTGTGTGTGTGTGTGTGTGTGTGTGTGTGTGTGTGTGCCACGATGTAAGAGAGAGAGAGAGAGAAAGAGAGAGAGAGAGAGAGAGAGAGAGGGAGAGAGAGACAGAGAAAGAGAGAGACAGAGAAAGAGAGAGACAGAGAGAGAGAGAGAGACTGAGAGAGAGATAGAGAGATAGAGAGAGAGACTGAGAGAGAGAGAGGGAGAGAGACAGAGAGAGAGAGAGAGAGAGAGAGAGAGAGAGAGAGAGAGAGAGAGAGAGAGAGAGAGAGAGAGAGAGAGAGATTTTTCTTTCGTTAAAAACTTCTGTCAACAGCACAGCAATTTCACTGTCAGTAAATGATGCAGAACGTCCCTCCGTAGCTACTTTCATTTTGGGCACACGCGCCTTGCCTTTACTGTTGACTGCCATGTTTACAGACACGTGCGCATGCATATTACTAGGGATTCCCTCAATTTCCGCGACCTTGACCTTAATACTCTCGATGTCACTACTTCGGCGTTCAAGTCAGTTCATGCATAGTGAACAGTTAGGAAGTTAACTTCGGGAGTTCCCACTTCAAAAAGAGGCCTCTACTTCCAGTGTTTCTTACTTCTAGTTCATGCATACGGGCCCAGGTGTGTCCCCACTAAAGTAACAGTTTTCGAGAAGAATGTTCAGTCTTAAAGCCACGTGAATCACGTGTATGTCACCCTTTCTGGTATTTGATCTCTGTTTATGTAGCACAACATTGATGGTTTAGGCAAAATATCAGGCAGTCGACAGTTCCTTTCCAAAACGAATGTCTGGCTCACAAAAAGCTTAAATTGGGGTGCCTGGTGAAACTCTTCAAAACACCAGCATGTCCCCTTGTCCTGCGTCAAATGTCAACGTCCCAAGAAGACCTAAGTGACTTCAGTTTTTGTAAAACAAAAGGAGTAGAAGTTCAAAAGCTTTTAGTCGAGGGTGATATATCAGAAACTAAAAATCCTGACACAATTGTCTACACGACCTGAACCTCTTCAGTATCGTCGAGCGCCAAATGCAGACGCCCCCAGAAGGACTGCCGGGCGTCCTGCTCCTCGTCCCATTCGATGTAGGTCGTAGTACGCAGCACTGCTAACATGGCGCCCGTCATGTCACGTGACTGAGTCTCCTGCAGAGCCACCAGCACCATGACGTCATCACGCTCCATGACAAAACTCTGGCAGTACTTCAGCTCGAACTGACACCACTCGCTGCGCGCAAAGTGCGGAGAGAAGACCAGTATCACACGCTCGCTGTCGCTGACGCAGTCGGAGATGTTGTCCACGATGTGTTTTCCCGGTCGGAAGTCCCGGTGATGCACACACAGCGTCAGCCCCCACTCTCCTTCCAGTACGGGCAGTAACTCCTCCTGCACCCACACCGCGTCCTCCTCGGCGTAGGACACGAAGACGTCGTACTTGCAGCCACGAGACACGCGCGAGCGACGCCTGCGACCTCGGCACACCTCGTACAGCCACAGGCGCACGTGCCAGCGGAAGCGGAAGAAGACGACGAGGATGACGAGGAAGATGAGGAGGATACAGGCGATTCCGATGGTTAAGGTAGCAGCTCCAGAACCCAGTATGCACGCCTGAAATCACAGTCCTTGACATTCAGTTCCAGATAAAGCTTGCAATATCAGGAATGCAATGTCTTAGTTACTGCATAACGGACACGGAGCATGATTAAAAAAAACCATGACAATGTTTCTGTACCCTGTCAACACAAATGCACACACTATAAGAGAAAGAAAATTGTGTGAACTTGTATGTCATGCATTGCATCTCATCAGTTCTTGCAATGTAGCTGGCGCACTCGTTTCGTTATAGTTTGCTACCTGAAGAATCAAGAGATTTTGTGACGATTGTTAAAGGTTGCTAAGTTCCTTCACTAATAACCCATCACGCCAGCCACTGTAGACCTGCCTATGCTTTATTCACATGGACTAAAAGCATCCTTCATCTTGCACAAATGCCAACAATTAACAACTAACCTGGCTGTTTCTTGTGAAGTGCGGGATTTGTCACTCAAAGTTGACATACAGATTTAAGAACAATTATAAAAAGCGCATTTACCTGAGGATTCAAAGCAAATTCGGGAATGGTAACGTTGTCCACGTTGCTGCAAATGTAGCCCCTGGAGTGATAATCTTTGAAGAGAATGGGCTGGGTTTTCATCCAGTTCTGGAACCACAAGATGTTGCAGTCACATTGGTAGGTTTTGGCTCCCAGATCTACTTCCTTCAAGCTGAAACAAAATCGCAGACAAATGAATACCATATCAGGAGATATGTTCAGTGCTTCGTTTCGCTTACAAGCTACATATCAAAGGCAGTAGCAATCCATTCAGTCATTGCTGAAATGCAGCGGTTTTTTTTGTCATGGCACCCCTCAAAATTGTCGCAAAAACCTCTTTTCTGCTGTTCATGCTCTTCACACATGCATCAGTAGACATGACATAACACAAGAGGTCCGTAACAATCTGTTCTGATAAATAATGGATTTGGCTTTCTCGTCGTATGTAAAAGTTGCCAAATTGCGCCTATTCTGACGCACACACTTGTCTCTTTAACCGATTCAAAACTCATCAGCCAATCTTTCTTGTCAATTTCAGAATTAAATTTCCTCCTTCAAAATCCAATTGCTCACGGTTCAACAAGTTTCATGCTTACTAATTCTTTTCTGAACTGTTGTGCGTTGTGTACTTTCTTACCACGATAAGAGGGGATATCCATCAAATCAATTTCTTCCTTTCCGTGCATCATCTTATTAATAACATTTACAACAACAGCACGAACCATGTTATATTCCAAAATTCTCTGTGGGGATTTTCCTAAAACATCACACATGAACTGATAGGAAACAAACTCTTTTCTACGTAAAACATCGGCCTTGGTCGATAAAGATGAAACAAAAGACGATATGGTCCCCTTGGCCTTGGACCAACAAAAAAGCTGGTCTGTCATCAAGCCACCAAACATCTTATAAAGACTGTTGTACCACTTGCAAGTCAAAACTGTTGTGAATCTTCTTCTGTTTTTGGTTTGCAAATCATGCTGGTGGTTTTTTCTACAAATGGGTTTGACGGAAGCAACCCACCACATTTTTCACTTTTTAGGTGGATCAAAAGTGCCGTACTAACTGAGGTGGATCAGATTGTCGATGGAGGGTCCACGGTGTGAGGCTATGGGTGCAATACTTGTTTTGCACAGTTTATATATATATATATATGCCAGCGAGTAATGAGTTGTGTCACTTACAATGTGTACGGTATATATGGTCAACCCTAGTCTAAGGTCGCAGCTAAATTTCGCTGACCTGCAATTTCTCAAAGAACAACAGACTTTATTTGTGTGTGTGTGTGTGTGTGTGTGTGTGTGTGTGTGTGTGTGTGTGTGTGTGTGTGTGTGTGTGTGTGTTAGCGTGCGCTATTGTGTGTGTGTGTGTGTGTATATGTGTATGTGTATGTGTGTGTGTGTGTGTGTGTGTGTGTGTGTGTGTGTGTGTGTGTGTGTGTGTGTGTGTGTGTGACGTGTTCGCGTTACTGTATGTCTGCCTTATGTCTGAATTTATGTCTTTGTCTAATAGCTGTGCATAAGTCTAATGTCTGTGAGTGTGCGTGCGTGCGTGCGTGCGTCTGCCTTTCTCTCTGTCTAGCTGTCTTTATGTTTTTCTGTCTGTCTGTCGGTCTGTCTGTGATACTGTGTTTTATGTGCATTGTTGAAAACTCATCATAAGTACGAACAGATTAAATAATTGAACCAATTAGTGTCACCTCTGACCGCGGAGCTTCAATTATGGCTACTGTCCAAGTCGCTTTTGAAAATGTACCATAGAGGTTTGTCTGCAGTGAATCATGGTTGGAAAGGGGCTTTAGTTAGCGGTTTTCTGTCGTTGGGGTATTTGAAAAGGGCACAAAAGGTTTGGTTTTATCGCTATATGAGCTAGCTGGTACTTGTGTATGCACGCGCACGTAGTCACAGAGACGTTATTTCGGTTGAAAGAAATGTAGGATTCAACATAAGGAACTAAACAATGAAATGCAGCCGGACACAATTCAGAACTTGTGACATTAAAACATGATGCAGTAATGTAAAAATAACAAAATACCTAGATTTTAACTTTGAAAACAATACCATGATTGACCTTTGTTTTGAATGCATTATATTGTTCTTGTCAACAACACACACATACACACACACACACACACACACACACACACACACACACACACACACACACACACACACACACACACACACATCAACACACACGTACACACACACACAGACACACACACACAGTCACTCACACACACACACACACACACACACACACACACACACACACATGAACCTCGGTCGGTTATAATGTCAATCGGTATTGCTGATAACACCGAATATATATGTGTCTTTTGGATTTTTCAGGAATTGACAAGCCTTACTGCTTGAGTCTCTTTGTCAGCACAACGGTGCGCAACCACGATAATAATGCACAGATTAAATTATGCATAAAAGATGTATCGACAGTCAACGGTAGTACTTAATTAACGGTTTAGATCTGAGATCATACATATCCATTGCAAAGCTTAGAGCCGAACGTAAATTCTGAGATAGTTTGGATGTTAATTTTATCGAGTTTGATATTCCATAAAACCATGACACTTGTCAAAAGTTCCATCGAGGATCGAGAAAAACGAGCTTCCATATAAATACAGTTCTGTTATATTTTCTGAGTCGATGGAACATTTCGGGCGAAATGTGGGTTAACTGAGTTTTTAACAGGGAAACAATATTCAACGAAGCTCAATCGGCTTCAGCAGACGGGGAAACTTTTTGTCAGACACGCCTAGAAAAATGTTTTCACCAAGGTTTAAGAAAGCGTAGAGAGGTGCAACCCTGAAAAATATCTCCATGGACGTAGCCTTGTGAAACATCGACGTTGTTCCAGACAAAGTTGATGTTTGTGACAGCCGAATTGTTAATGAAGGATGGTGACATTCCCAATATCTTCATCTCCATTTGCATGATCTCCTGATCTTGTAGGGCGGGAAACTGTGTACACACATACCCACACACACACACACACACACACACACACACACACACACACACTAACACAAACAAACACACACACAAATAGACACACACACACACACACACATACACACACACACACACACACACACACACACACACACACACACACACACACACACACACCGAAATTCTTGCTCCTTTTCTCTCACTATTATTGCATGTCTTTAACCAAGTCGACCGTATCATAAACAGTGTCACTCTCAAATCATACATACCCCTTTCGCAGCTTCGGACTGAACGTTGATTCCGAGATAGTCTGGATGTTATTGTCGTCAAGAATGAGTTTCCATAAGCCATGAAGTTTGTCAAAGGCGCCATCGGGGATTGAGGAGAGAGAGTTGGCATACAGATAAAGCTCTGTTAAATTCCTCAGTCGGCTGAGCATTTTAGACGATATGTGCGTCAACTGAGTTCTGGCCAGGGAGAGAATGTTCAACGAAGCTTCCATCGGTTTCAGCAGACGGTGAAACTGTTTTTCAGACACGTCAAGAAAAATGTTTTCACCAAGGTTAAGTCCCCGTACCCCGGTGCAACCCTGAAAAATATCTCCGTGAACGTAGCCTTGTGAAAAATCCACGTTGTTCCAGAGAAAGTTTATGTGGGTGACTGCTGAATTATTGATAAAAGCTGGTGACATTGCCCTTATCTTGTTCTCCATTTGCATGATCTCCAGATCTTGGAGGACTGGAAACCGTGCAGCGCTGAACGTGTTCGTTGCGAAGTACTCAAAATGATTGTAGCGTAGGGACAGATTCCTCAAGCTTGGTAAGCAGACCGGGTCATCGATACACTGTATCATGTTCTGATCGAGAGACAGCACTGTCAGATTCGGAAACAGCGAGTGGCCTTGCTCGGAACACGTTCTCAGAAAGTCGTACAGACGGTTTGCTTTCATATTAACATTTTCCCATGAAGGCATGTACGCGGTGCTTAGTTCGTTAATTTCGTTTTTCCACAGAGTTATGTAGGTAAGGTTCTGAAGAGGCTGAAACACGGACATGTTCAGAGAACCAAGGTGATTCCAGCTGAGATCTAAACCAACCAATTCCGTATGGTGTACGCCCTGGAAGCTGTCCAAAGGAATCGGCCCGAGGCTTTGACATCTTATACTTAGGTTGAGAAGACCAGGAACAGAAAGCAGTGATGGCAAGTTTGTGTACGTGAGATGGTTGGACCCTCCGAGAAACAACCCAGTCAAATTTGGGAGTCCCTGGAAAACGCCTTCCGCGATGTAGGTTAGGCCGTTGCTGTGCAGGTCAATGATCTCAACATCCCTGGAGACATTGACAAAGAAATCGGCGTCTGAGATGCTGGTGACGTTGTTGTTGGAAAAGTTGAGGTACTTGTAACTTCGATTCAGGTCTGGTATGAAGGTCAGACTGTCTGGGTTGGAAGAACAGTCGGCTGTAGTCTCGCCACACCGACATAAATCCGTACCGTCATAGCATGATTCGTTGGTAGGTGGGAATTCTAAGCCTGTATCCCAACACGTTGATGGCTGGCTCCTACAGTTTGCCTCAACACTGCTAAAAGCTAGTGCACAGGTAAAAAGAACAGTACAGACAATAGTCATGATCACTTCAAATCAGAGACACAGAGAGCACTTGTCGCGGACGGCACAACCTCTACACTGACGCTGACTATCGTGCAGGTACTTGAACGTTACAAGTACTCACAACACAGAGTTTATAGCATTCCTATTTTTGTTTCGAGGGTCACTGAAATCCCGAGAAAAAGAGGTCCCACTTACTCCACCTCAATGTATATTCCACACGCGTGTGTACAAGTCCCTTCATGGGAAAACCCCGACCTTGTGATTAAGTTAAACTTGCGACCCACACGCTGATAATAACATGTGTCGTCAAGTAGGGAAGAAAACAAAATATAGCAAATGTGGCCTTTAACCAAGCAAGGAAAATTATCCCTTCGACGGAGTGTTTTGTGTTGTTTGTCGATGGGCCCATGGGAGAAATTATTGTCTTGCATAGATTATCTGCGTGAGTAAGACGTTCTAATCGCACATTCTCATTATATCATCTCGTCCATTGTAAATGAGG
>NC_090246.1:75269345-75310280 GCF_037325665.1 Littorina saxatilis
GAGCGACGCCTGCGACCTCGGCACACCTCGTACAGCCACAGGCGCACGTGCCAGCGGAAGCGGAAGAAGACGATGAGGAGAACGAGGAAGATGATGAGGAAACAGGCGATGCCGATGGTTAAGGTAGCAGCTCCAGAACCCAGTATGCACGCCTGAAATAACAGTTATTAAGATTGTGATCAGGAGAATATTGCAATGTAGGAATGCAACGTTTTCAAAACTGTATAAACTTATATAGTATAGTGTGGAACATAACACAAACGCTACTTTGCTTTTGTTTGACGCGATGTCTTTCGCCCTTGCAACAAAAATCACAAAACAAAGATATAGAAAAAATGTTAAAAGCTGAACTGCGGTTATTTGGATACAAGAATTAATACATTAAAACTCCAAGCTGTCGCACTAGTTTTTAAAGTTTGCCTTCAATGAATTATTGCAACAGATAGTTAAAAGGAACTTCCAGGGTTTTTTAACCTGTCACGTCGACCTCAGCAGACCCGTCCAGGCTTTTATAAATGATAAGAGCATCCTTCATGCTGGCATTCAAGACCCAGTCCAGCCGTTGTCTCTGCATATCAGCAACTGTTGGTGTTGAATTGAATGTGTTAACTAACATCAGCGTCAATATTCCAAACTAGTTCCAATAAAGTTTCCACTCTGCGCATAATGTAGCCACGTTATTGAATGTGATTGCATGTATTCCAGTAGGATGATACTCTCATTACTTGTGACATCCTGGACACATATTGGATAGGTATCATGGCCGTTTAGACGGGAAAGTATAAGTACGTTGATAATGGCAGGATTCAAAACAATGTGAAACGCATTGTTACCATGGGATCCAAACTAATGTTGTAACGTATAGTGTTCTGAAATCTCAAAACAATCTGGAAAAGCATAGTTACCCGAGGATTGCAAAAAAAAGTTGCATTCAAAATTGACTTTGAGGTTTTAACATAATTGTCTACCGGCTATTTACCTGAGGATTCAAAACAAAGTCTTCAATGCTAACGGTGTAGTCGTTGTGGCAATTGTAGCCCCTGAAGTGGTAATCTTGGAAGATAACGGGATTGGTTCTCATCCACTTCTGGAACCACAGGATGTTGCAGTCACACTGGTAGGGGTTGCCTCCTAAGCTCACTTTCTTCAGGCTGGAATTATAAAGGAACATGTATGTCATGGCTGAGGAAGGAATATGGTTAGAATCCAAATCTAGCTGGATAGGATCAAGATTCTGATCTCCTTAAACAGATCTTAATTCCGACCTCAGTCAGATAGAATTAGAATATTTAGTGATACAATACCGATTTTAATTTCAGCTGGCTAACACTCGAATTATGGTTTTATCCAGAGGTTTACTTGATAAAGTCATAATCCCATTTTTAGCCAGCCTTAAAGTAAAATCAACGAATCCGCTGAATACTCTTGGAATTCTGATTCTACCCAGCATACCTGGCGAGAATCAGAAAGCCGACTTCATCCATAATCCCCCGTGCAAATGGGACAAAGCGTATAAGCACATCTGATATTTAAAGACACATCTTGTTGTATCTATGTCACTAAACGTTTAATCTGACATGTATATTGCAAAATAGATAAAAAAATAAATAAGCAAAATTAACAAAAAGTCGAGAAAAAAACTGCCTAAACAATTAAATGAAATTGCGGTTACCAGAAATGGCATGGCATATTATATCTAATGCAAATGGATCGTAAGGATACAATAAGTTTTGGTTGAGCACACACACACACACACACACACACACACACACACACACACACACAACGCTATCCACACACTCTGGAAACACTATAGGGTCGATTCAGCATAAATATACATCACACATCACCGACATTTTTTTTCTGAGACTCAAATCAAACGTTCTGTGCAGTTTCATAAGCTACATTCCAAGGGTAGTAACCGCGTGCCGGTTATACTACTAGTGTGTAATGAGTTGTATCCCTTACAATGGTAACGGGAGAATGATCACTTATTCTCACTAGGCTACCAAGCAATGCTTCGCTGGTGTGTGGCAAGTGTGTGTGTCCATGTGTGCATGTGTAGAGCGATTCTGATCAAACTATTTGATCGATCTTCATGAAACTTCACATACACATTCTTCCAGACGATACACCCAGACGATTGTTTTTCGCTCTTATGTTTTTGATTAATGACTTTAATTACGTCAAATCCGTGTTTTTTTTGTGATAGTTGAGGCGGAACTGTGACGACATCATCTTTTCAACCAAATTGATTGAAATTTTGGTCAGGCAATCTTTGACTCAGTGCCGACTATGGGTTTACACTTCAGCATGGAAGCTTACACATTATTTGATTAAATTGCTCATTGAAGTTGTCATTACAATCGAAATTTCACTATAACATTTAAAAAAAAGGATTGGATTAAATTCCTTATCATTTTCTGAATACAAAATTAAAGTCATGTTCACCATGAAAGTGTGCGAAGATTGAAAGAAAACCAGTGTATGCTTCCACGAGACAAGCGTCCATCCTTGTCGGTTTTCGGGGTTGGCCTAGCGAAACCCTACTTCATGTCGTCTCGGGGATTAGGCCCTACTGGTTTTCAGTGCTGATGTTTTAGTTTCATGACGGCAGATCGATTAAATGTGTTGATATCACTTCACGCGACTTTGTTTGTTTGTGTGTGTGTGCGGGAGAGTCTTTGATTGTGTGGATGTCTAGGTATGCAAACATAGTACGTACGTCTCAAAAAGTACTCACCTACTGCGTATCTTCTCGCTGAAAGTGGTTTCGGAGATAGTCTGGATGAGGTTATTGTCTAGGATTACTTTCCACAAGCGATGCATATTGTCAAAAGCGCCGTCTGGAATGGACATAAAACGGTTTTTATACAGATATAACTCTGTCACATGTCTAAGGCGGCTGAACATGTTTCGTGGTATCTGTGTCAGCCCTGTTCCAGACAGGGACAATATTCTAAGCGAATGTTCCATGGGCCGCATCATGTGATGGAACTTTTTAACAGAAACGTCTTGAAATGAGTTCCCACGGAGGTTGAGATAGTTTACGTTCGTGCAACCCCCAAACATATCCGGATGTACGTATTTCTTGGAAAAATCTACGTTATTTAACACGAAGTTGACTCTTTCAACAGCAGAATTGTTAATGAAAAAAGGTTCCATTCCAATGATTTTGTTCTCCATCTGCATAATTTCCAACTCGTGAAGCGCTGGGAAACGTTCAGCCCGAAATGTTCCATTTCTGAAGTGCTCAAAGTGATTGTACTTTAGCCATATAACCCTAACATTTGGTAGGCAAACTGGGTCGTCAATGCACTGAATCATGTTCTTATCGAGAGAGATGTGTTTCAGATTCGGAAACAGAGAGCTAGAGTCACCTTTATTTGAACACGTCTTTGGAAAATCATACAGACGATTTACTGACAGGTCAAGTTTTGACAACGAAGGGATGTAGGCGGTCTGTAGGTCGTAAATTTCATTTTGCCACAGAGTTATATTGGTAAGGTTCTGAAGAGGCTGAAGTACTGACATGTTCATAGAACCTAGGTGGTTCCAGCTTAGGTCGATGTATCTCAGTTGGGAAGCGTACGCACCTTGGAAAGTATACTGTGGAATCGGTCCTAGGTTTAAGCATCTCATTCTCACGCTCATGAGACTGGGAACAGAGAGGAGAGCTGGCATAGCTTTGTAGCCAAACTGGTTGGACCCTCCTAGGAGTAAAGTCGTCAGGTTGTCGAGTCCATGGAAAACGCCTTCCGCGATGTTGGTCAGGCCGTTGCTGTGCAGGTCAATGATCTCAACATCCCTGGAGACATTGACGAAGAAACTGACGTCTGAGATGCTGGTGACGTTGTTGTTGGAAAAGTTGAGGTACTTGTAACTTCGATTCAGGTCGGGTATGAATGTCAGACTGTCTGGGTTGGAAGAACAGTCGGCTGTGAAGTTGTCACAGCGACATACACCTACGCCATAGCAAACATCGATTGGGAAAGAAAACTTCAAGCCTGAATCCCAACATGAGGGTGACTGGCTCCTGCAGTTTACCTCAACACTGCCCAAAGCAAGTGCAAGAATGAGAAAACACACGATCTCCATAATTATTAAACTTCAGTTCGACCAGCAAGAGAGATAACTGCGAACTGCAGACACTCTGCGGTATCTGACTAAATGCTGACGACCAGCTGCCAACAACAAAAATCACATTTATTCTGAGTGATTTCAGTTTTGGAAGTCCCTCAGTGGAAAACTGCGAGGAAAAGATTCCCATGTCACAGGAGTTCAACAGCTATACATGAAAGTACTCCACTCGTGGGAAAACCCGTCCGCTTTAGCGAAGTTAGCATTGCACCTTAGATACCAGCGATTAGACACGCCTGTCATCCTTAAGAAAAGCTCAAGTATAGGTGACATTTCAGCCAAGCAAGATTAAGCCCCTCAGTCGGTGATCTTAGTTGGTGAGTTAAGAAAAGACACGTGCACAACCTGTTTCTCTGGCGATAGCATATGTTCTCGTTCCCAGTCCTAGGCGTCATTTTAATGTGTCTGTCGTGTGTGCGACACAGACAGCGTTACGTTGGACTTGAATTATAGAGGCAAGAGGACCCATTTGTGTTGCTTTTTGTTTTAAAGCGCAAGTGGCAATTCCTACTATTGAAGCAAGTTTCCTTTCCATGAAACACGACTTTTGGTTTACATTTAACCTCTCCGCAAAAACGGGTTTCCACATTGTCGGTAAACTTTCTGTTTCAATATTACGGTGAAGGTGTGTGTTTGTGTTCCAGGTCAGTTATTGCTTGATGGAGCGTAAAATAAGCGTTATTATGTATACGCATTGAAAGAGTTTTAGTGAGCTGGCACCAAGTTGGGCTCTTGGTGTGAATACCAGTCTCATGTTAGATTTCTCTCTCTCTCTCTCTCTCTCTCTCTCTCTCTCTCTCTCTCTCTCTCTCTCTCTCTCTCTCTCTCTCTCTCTCTCTCTCTCTCTCTCTCTCTCTCTCTCCGTCTCTCTCTCTCTCTCTCTCTCTCTCTCTCTCTCTCTCTCTCACCACTTTATAAAGCAAAACACTCTCTTCCTAGGATAGACCTGTTTAAATCAAGTCTTGTTTATTCAGGAAGCAGCCTCTGGAACGCTCTTCCGGACGCCCTGCGGCAATCCACCAATACGGATTCTTTTAGAACCAAATATTCTTTCCATTTAATAAACTCTATGAATAAATAAACTTGATTGGTTCGTTCTCTGTGTTGTTCATTATCGGAATTATGGTTTATTTGTGACAAAATCACGAACATTTGGCTCTGTGATGCATTGTTTTGCTGAGCTAATGTATTGTTGCAAAGTATGCTTACTTTGCGTTTATGTGTATTGCTTTACACCAAGTTTTGAACACTACCTTATGATCTACAACGCTTCAATATAATGCGCTTCACGTACATAAACTTATATGTTCTACCATTAATGATGTTTTTATGTTATCTTTTTTTTCCCCTAGTCATCATAGTTGTAGTAAAATAGTTTAGTCCCTCTTTAGGGCGAGGGCCAGATGCAAAAAAGCATATCTATGCTTATTCTTGTCACCCTCGAAAAATAAAGATTGCCAAATCCTTCTCTTGCTTCAAGACCACTAACAAACCAACAACAACAACAACAGGCATTGGAATGTGACGATGACACACAACACAGTGACAGTGACATTTTCGCACGTGCCGCCGCACGCATTTCCGACAGAAGCAGTGAGCGTGACAACAATGGGCAGGGTGAAGCTGGCGGTGTGATGTTGTCGCCACGGACCGCTGAGCCACGAGATTTTTTTGTTTTGAATTCCTGCCTTCTGACATCACAGTCTCAGCAATGTGTCAGAGACAAAGGCAATGGGCATGGGTTATAGCCTGTCATCAATCAAGGAGTATGTGTCGGAACTGAAGGACAGAGCAGCAGTTCGTGCACTGAAAAATGTGAACAGAAACAATCATTTCCGTCTGGTGGTCCTTGATAACACAGATGACAGACAGTCATTGCTGTGTGAAACAGACGATTTTGTGCTTGTCAAAGACTGCAGCAGCGACGATCTTCCAGGGACGTGCTGGATGATAAAACAAGCAGCTCGCCACATCCCACAAGAAGAAAAGGAGTACTGTTACAAGCTTCGGCACGGGTCACCAGTCGACAGAGGGAAGTTTGAAAATCAGCTCCGATCAGTGCTACAAGAAGTGTCTGTGCTCAGGGACGTTACAAGGTTCTACCTCAGTTGACAGTTTTGATTATTCGGTTCGCATATTCGTTGTTTCTGGAAATGAATCGGGACTTTTGCTTATCATGCTGATCGACCCATTCGGAAAAATGTGTACATTACTTTACAAACGGTACACAACTGACGCGGAATTACCATGTCGGATAAGGGATGGAAGCCGTGAATCATACCGGCACGGTTGGCCTAGTGGTAAGGCGTCCGCCCCGTGATCGGGAGGTCGTGGGTTCGAACCCCGGCCGGGTCATACCTAAGACTTTAAAATTGGCAATCTAGTGGCTGCACCGCCTGGCGTCTGGCATTATGGGGTTAGTGCTAGGACTGGTTGGTCCGGTGTCAGAATAATGTGACTGAGTGAGACATGAAGCCTGCCTGTGCTGCGACTTCTGTCTTGTGTGTGGCGCACGTTAAATGTCAAAGCAGCACCGCCCTGATATGGCCCTTCGTGGTCGGCTGGGGGTTAAGCAAACAAACAAACAAACAAACCGTGAATCATCCCCATGATTTGTACATTGAAACACGTTTCTTGTTTTTGAAATTGTTTCCCTCTCCCCGAACCTCCCCATCGCAATGAACTGTCACGTTTTGGCGATTAAACTTTCTGAGTTCTGAGCTAGCTCTCTCTCTCTCTCTCTCTCTCTCTCTCTCTCTCTCTCTCTCTCTCTCTCTCTCTCTCTCTCTCTCTCTCTCTCTCTCCCTCTCTCTCTCTTCATGCCTCATCTTCATCATCATCATCATCATCAACATCGTCATCTTTATCATCACGTGCTGAAGTTTTCTGACCTCCTTTTAGTTGGTAAACCTTTTAACTTTTTAATTTTTCCATTTTATCATTGAGTGTCTGTGCGTCCCAAGGACAGATTGTAAGAAAAGATGTAGCCTTAAATCTTAATCCTTGTTAAATAAAGTTCAATTCAATTCAATTCAATTCTCTCTCTCTCTCTCTCTCTCTCTCTCTCTCTCTCTCTCTTTCTCTCTCTTCCCCCCCTCTCTCTCTCTCTCTCTCTCTCTCTCTCTCTTCCTCTCTCTCTCTCTCTCTCTCTCTCTCTCTCGGATCCGAAATCAACGCTCACAAGTTTCGGTACGCACCAAACCAAACGACAAGAAACTGTCCTCTCTGTACAGCTGATAGAGAAGATGAACACCATGTTGTATTTTTATGTCCTTTTTATCAAGACCTTCGAGCAAAGTATTTGAAAATCTCGAACTCTAAGACGCTGCAACAACAACTTGTGTATTTCTGTGGCAATAATGAGGAAAATGTGATGAACAGCTTCAGCAGATTTGTGTTCTTCATGCTACAGAAGAGACGAACCCTTATAAATGAGGTTCAGTGATATGTCATCAGGGTTTTAATGTATTTGTTGAATTTTATGCGTGACTATAATTTATAACTGTGCAGATACTATTGCTGTTATTTTAACCACTATTGTAAGGGGCTGTGGCCTTAGACAATTAAAGATTTGTTCTTGTTCTTGTTGTTCTCTCTCTCTCTCTCTCTCTCTCTCTCTCTCTCTCTCTCTCTCTCTCTCTCTCTCTCTCTCTCTCGATCTCTCTCTTTCTCTCTCTCTTTCTCTCTCTCTCTTTCTCTCTCTCTTCTCTCTCTCTCTATTTCTCTCTCTCTTCTCTCTCTCTCTCTCTCTCTCTCTCTCTCTCTCTCTCTCTCTCTCTCTCTCTCTCTCTCTCTCTCTCTCTCTCTTTCTAAGCTGACTTGATTTCGCAATTTGACAAAGGCGACAGTTACTACATTAATTAAGCTGAACAGTAAGCAGCCATGATACAGATTTCGTTGTTATGTCGTAGAATGAAAAGGCGCTCCTATTCAATGAAAACGCGATATTAATAACATATCTGCGGTGTTATGCATCATCGTTTACACGAGAATGAATGAACCTTTATTGTCAAATTCGCTAGAAAACGTTTGCTAAATGGTATCGCGGCTTTAAGAAAATTAGCATAATTATACACACAGAAAGTTCGAACTGAGCTAGTTTTTCTTTGGGGGGAAAAACAACAACATGAAGCGGCTTCAGTGCTGTTAAAGTATTCCAAAAGAATCACTCTGACCTCAAAGGTATTATCAAGTATTGTCATACTGTGCATTTTTCCTCAAGGAACTAAACTATACTGAGTTCAGGATGGTAGTGAATATGTTAATTATAGTGACACTGGACTTAGAATATGTTTCCGAGGTCACATGCACTCCGCGTTGAGTGAAGGTGACTGATATGGTGGGGGAAAAGAGGAGGAGGAGAAAGGGGACCCGTGGGGGATATGTATTTGCGGTGCGTTCTCATTGAATGAACAGAAGGTTTACGATACAGGCGCTGGAAATGTTTACTGAGTTGTTATTGTTGTTGTTGTTGTTGTTGTTGTTGTTGCTGTTGTTGTTGTTGTTGTTGTTTTTGTTGTTGTTGTTGTTTTTGTTGTTGTTGTTTTTAATTCTCTTTTTGTGGAGTTTTTTTTCAATTTTTTTTTTACATACATGTATATGTTGTACATTACAGGACATCACATAAACATGTGACAAAACCATAAAACAGAAACACACTTGGACAATTACAACACACATGGGGTGGGTGGGTAGGGGGGGGGGTGTCAGGGCTTGGTGGTCGGAGTATCAAAAGTATGTACAAAAGATGACCTAAGGGTTACATCAAAACATGCATATACAGGCGCCAATCTTTGTAAAAATGTATCTAATGTATTATTCATAACTGCGTTATACTTTTCACAAATAAATCTTTGCTTAAGATTTCTGCTAAATGTCTGAAAATGAGGGATGTTTTTGTTCATTTTGGAAATATATACGTGGTGTTTGGCACAAATTACTAGCACATCAAAAACGTTATCAGTGACTACAGTGTTCGCACCTCCAAAATGAACCAGCTCTTTAGAAACTTTTAAATTGTCACAATGGGTGCAGTTCGCTATTAACCAATTTACAAATTCTATCCAAAAAGTCTGTACTTTATCACACTCCCAAAACATATGTATAAGGGTTTCTTCGTTTCTACCGCAAAATGTACACAGTGACGTATCCACAATTTTTCGCAAAAATAGAAACCGTTCTGTTGGCAGAATTCTGTATAATAATCGGTACTGGAACCATCTCAGACAAGTATCTTTTGTTGTTTTAAAAACATGTTGAAAAAAAACCTTCTTATCTAACAAACAGTTTAAAGATTCAGACCATTTTTCAATACATTTTGGGACCGAAACATGTTTAGTCAATTGTTGGTAAATAAGTTGTGTCTTACCTTTACAAATACATTTCCACACAATGGGCTCTGTCATAATAACATGTTTATCAAATTCTAAACCGATTTTTCTCTGATATTTTTTAACAGCCTGGATTACACCTTCATACAATACAAAATCTCCTCACGCATTTGGATATCTAATTTTAAACGCATTATAGGATAGATATCCGTTTTGTCCCAAAATATGACCAATCTGAACAATTCCATTGTCAATCCAGTTTTTAATGTACACTGTCTTTTTATCTCTGTGAATATTAACATTATAATGTAAACATTCTGATACAAAATTGTTGAAGGTTGAAGGGTCACATTTTCCATGGAATTTCTTATAATGTTTGAATACATCGGTCCAAAACGGGTTATTCATTTTCTGCATCAAAACATTTGCAAATTCTTCTCCTCTCGTATTAATTGTTATAACAGATGGAAATGCTTTAAACAATAATCTTTATATTAATCCAGTAAGACCAACAACTCTTTTTAACCAAACAATTTGTAGAGATGGCAGAAAACATTTCACATCAACCATCTTTAGTCCTCCATCTTCATAAGGTTGGGTGACCGTAATTCTTTTAATGTTATCTCTTTTTCCATCCCAAAGAAATTTGAAAAAAATATTATTTAACTCTATCATAAACTGTTCATCTGGATCAGGTAAATTCGTAAACAAGTGTGTCAATTTGGAAATAGCCAAGGTTTTTAGGACTGTTATTTTACCAAATGGTGTTAGGTTCCTTCTGGTCCATGAATTCAAAAGTTTTTGAATTTCCTTTAACTTATTTCTATAATTAAGAAAAACAACATTGGATACATTTACTGAAAAAATAACACCAAGTGCTTTGAAATTGTCCGGGTTCCAGGTAAAATTCATATCAGGCAAAAATCTTCTTTTGGAAAACTTTAAAGGTCTTAACCAAACTAAAATTGTTTTATCATAATTCATTCTCAGACCTGACAGTGACGCAAAATGTTGTAACACTTTTATACTTTCGCAAAATGATTGCTCTGTACCATCAAGAAACAGATTGGTATCATCGGCAAATTGTGACAATAAAATATTTTCACCAAAAATATTCATGCCACAAATCTTTTTGTTTTGGCGTATCATAAGAGACAGTATTTCGGCACAAATCAAAAATAAATAAGGTGACAGCGGATCCCCTTGCCGGGTGCCTCGACCTACATTAAACCATGCTGAATACTGACCATTAACTGAAACACAAGACTTAATTTTACAATAAAAAGTAAAAATCCATCGTATCATATCATTTCCAAAGTTGAATTTGCTCAAAGATGTTTCAATAAATGACCAGGCGACACTGTCGAAAGCCTTTTCAAAGTCAACCATCTAAAGTAGGCCAGGTATATTATGTTTATTTGAGTAGAACAAGGTATCATATATTAATCTGACGTTTTCACCAATATATCTTCCTTTCAAGTTGTTGTTGTTGTTGTTGTTGTTGTTGTTGTTGTTGTTGTTGTTGTTGTTGTTGTTGTTGGTTGGTTGGTTGGTTGGTTGGTTGGTTGGTTGTTGGTTGTTGGTTGGTTGGTTGGTTGGTTGGGTGTTGTTGTTGTTGTTGTTGTTGTTGTTGTTGTTTATAAGGGCGTGAAGTGTGTGGGGAGAGGCGGTGGAAGGAGTGGGGAGGTGTTAGCAGAAAGGTTAGAAACAGCTGCTCAATGTGCTTGATTAGTTTTAATGTTCTAACTGGCATCATTATTGCCATTCTTTGATCGTAGTGAGTGATCATTATTCAGTTTAGAGAACGGTGTCACGTTGCTGTTCTTCCCAGATACAAGGATCATCCTCTGTGCCCTGTCCAAGCTCTTCGCCGTTTTTTAGCCCTTGGGGGTGATTTGTGTTCGGAGCACCCGTTATTCAGTTTTAAGCGTGGGAGTGAAGTCATCTTGCCTTTTGCAGCTTCAGTGCGTATTTTCATCACTCTCCATCTGACTGCGTTAAATGTACCTGCAACTGAGTTTTCTACTCACAGCTTAAGAAGGGGCGGGGCTACTTGGCTACTTCATTCTGGTGTTCCTCTTCATTTAATCAAAATCTTAGGTGACTGGAAAAGTGACTGTGTCTTCAGATACCTCCAACCTGAGTCTTCTTTCTTCTTCTTGTCGATCACTCAGATGGAAACGCCGGTTCTCCGCGTAAATGTTGCCGTGCGCTGTAGGTCGTCCAGACTGCCATAGAGCTTCCCTTGCACCGTGGTCCTGAGTCTTCTGAAAGATTCTCTTTTTTTCCACAGAACCCTTAACAATCAGACTGACAACCCTCAAGGTTTTTCAAACTAACTTTATGGGATTGGACATTTCCTGCGGACTGAATATTATAAACATTTCAACGAGGTTCATAATTATGTTAATTACTGCTTACAATGTTCTTTGTTTCATGTTATTTATGTGTTCTTCATATCGTAGCGTTGTGTGGACATGAATGATTGTGATGTGTATTTGTTATTACGTTTATTCACAAAAGAATAAACTTTGCCCTTGAGTAGACCAGTGTTGAGTTTGATTTAAGAGTCTCATTAAACGTAATGAGTTTTTAAACTACTCACTTATCGCCCCCCCCCCCCCCCCGGCGCAAATCAAGAGCACACGATAATCCCAAAGAAATGACACTCCTCTTTCTCTCCCTCTTATTACTTACAGTTATACTCACACACCTGCGCGCGCACACACTCACATACACCTGACACACACGCAATCACTCTCGTGCGCACATACATCACACATAGCCAAGTCATGTATTGATTTGGGCAAATAACGAGGGCAGTTTATTCAAGAGAATACCATCTGACAATGAGAGATATCATTGTGCAGTGATAAGTCCCATAAGTCCACAACAAAAAACAACAAACATTTGGTTACACTAACAACAAACACAAGGAGCCCTCACTCAAAGATTTAAACACCGTGAATAATGATTACATAACATTAACAAGGTTCGAGTCGCTTCATGCACAACCTCACTTCAAGTGAAGGCACAAACAGGCATGCATTTGCCTCAAAATTAAAAACATCATGCAACGGATTGCTAACAAAATACAACGGTGGATGCCGGGGGTGGACGGGGGGTAAGAAATAGTTGGCATATGCCCGCTGCGCCGCGCTGGTAAGGACTGACCACAATGTGTTGCTCTCCCGTTCTTATAGACCCCCGCTGATGCATCACACGTGCAAGCCCCCCGGCAACATGGACATTGCGGCTGGGCTATTCTCCTTGACTTTCACAAGTCCTCCTCTCCCCTCTCTTTCTAATTACGGGCCTAAGTGTTGATATCCTGCTTTACTACCCTCTCTTCCCTACCTGCCAACACTGATCCCTTTAGGCCTACCTCAAGTATCTAACATCCTCCTCCTCCACCCGCGGCTAATCTGTCTCGTTTAAATAGAGTTTATCTGACGCTGTCCGCTCTATCCAAACTCACACTTAAACTACTCACTTATCCCCCACCCCCCCGGCGCAAATCAAGAGCACACGATAATCCCAAAGAAATGACACTCCTCTTTCTCTCCCTCTTATTACTTACAGTTATACTCACACACCTGCGCGCGCACACACTCACATACACCTGACACACACGCAATCACTCTCGTGCGCACATACATCACACATAGCCAAGTCATGTATTGATTTGGGCAAATAACGAGGGCAGTTTATTCAAGAGAATACCATCTGACAATGAGAGATATCATTGTGCAGTGATAAGTCCCAAATTAGAGGTACTACTCGTTATTCAGCCCAACTAAAGACAGTATACTAGGTTAGAGGTGGGAGGTTTAGGATTGTTGTGATGTTATACATGAAGGAGTTGCCTGGGCTACATGTGATCTGTAAGATGATCTTTTGTGGCAGCTGGTCTAAGTAGCCTAAGTACGCGTTGCTTTTCCAATCCCCCATCACCTTGACAATTTCCCCCGGCACACCACAACTCAACGCCCACGCGGCACCACCCCGCCGAAAGCTGTGGCTGGAGAAGTTTCCCCCAGCAACAGCGGTAGTCAAGCGCAGTTTCTTATTAAAGTCTGATCCTTTCATCGGGAAGACCTGCGCCTTGGGGTCCATCGGCCCCAACAAAGGTAACACAGCGGTCACGGCAGACACTGGACACAAGGGATGGAGTGACATTGCCGGGAGCTTAATTTCAACAGAGCGCTCTTTACGCTGAATCGTTTTGCTCCATTGGAGCGTTATTGACATGCCCGTACCCAGAATAACCACCTGGTCTCTTGTGAGCTGCTTACAAGGATCGAAGTTCCCGTTGTCCTGAAACAAGTTCGATCTCCGGAGAACTCCGAAAAAAAGCACCAAACACGCAGCCCAGAACACAATATCTTGCCTACACTCAAGGTCCAGCTGGCTTTTTATTATGTGTAGTAATTCAGGGGTGATTGGGGTTTTCTTATCAGTGGCACACCCCTTGCATTTTTCGATGCCCTTAAGTGTTGTCTGGACGTACCACGAGTCCCTGAATGGGTGCGGCACGCCGCTTTCAAGATGAAGAATGCGAATAATGTTGATGTATTGCTTGATGGAGGACGGTTTCAAACCTCGGGCTAGGTACGCTGCGTATTGCGCAACAGTCTGCTCGTTCACAGGCACTGACATTATGTCCATCTCCCCACAGAAACGTAAATACGAGGTAAGGTGGATGCGGTAAGTCTTCCTAGTGTTATCAGAAAAGGCACTTGCTCTGTAATCCAACACTTTGCCGTCAGTTGCGCCCCTAATGGGGGCTGCTGGTCTGAAAAACAAGGAACAACAGGGCTTGGTCAGACATATGGTCACACAGGTTGATGTCGGGGGGTCTCCCCCGGTGCCAGAATGTCAACAGACGCACTAAGTCTTCGCGCCGTCTGGGCTCATGGAGGCGGGAAATTGTGTCAGCCATGATGTTTACACTACCAGCCACATGTATCGCCGCGATTTTGCAGTTCACTTTTGCACATTCCCACGCCATTTTACGGAGCAGACTGTTCACATACTTATTAGTCGATCTGCCCTTATTAATGATAGCTTTTGCGACAGTACTATCGGTATGAATAATCACTTCTTGTCCGCACCACATCGGAGCCCATCGTGTCACTGCTTGCACCACAGCGCACACTTCTTTATAGTTAATATGTAGCTCCTTTGCTGCCTGCATGTCTTTTTCAAAGATGGTGTACTGCCAGTCACCTTGCCAAAAGGCACCCGCTGCAATATTACATGCATCTACATGAACATGCTGTTTTGCATTGTGAAAATAATATACTGTGCCGTTAAATACATGCATAAAAGAAAGCCACCATTGTACATCCTTATGAAATTCGCCAGATAGTTTCGCTTTGTGTCGCTGCTGCTGAAGGGGTTTAATCGTGTCCAGTATCCGCCGCAGAAAGAATTTTCCTCCTCTGACAGCCTGACAGGCCCAATTAAGGGACCCCGCTATGCTTTGTAGCTGAGTTTTTGTCGCGCGCTTCTTTCCTCGGATCTGGAGGAGTCGCTGCCGCAGTTGCTGCAACTTGTCACTTCCAAGTGACAGGGTGTTGTTTCGCGTGTCGATGTCGACACCGAGAAACGTGATACGTTGAGTAGGCCCCACCACCTTCTTCCAGCTAATGTTGAAACCCAGTTCCCTCAATAATCTAATTAAAGACAGTAACATGTCATTGCACTCTTGTCTGGTAGCTGCTACCAGAAGAAAATCATCAATATACGCTAACACACCTGGCATGCCTTTCCGTGCCATGCATCTGCGAATAGCTTGCGACAGGCGATGGAAGTGTGATGGCCCTACGTTGCTGCCAAAAGGCAGCCGACTGTCAAAGAGATAAGTAGGTTTCTTTTCACCTGTGAAATGCCATTTCAGCCCAGTCATACAATAATCGTCCGGACTGATGCATACTGACCGATAGGCGGACTGCAAGTCTACTTTTGCACACCAATACCCTGTCTTCGCTAGGGCGCACGCGTCAGATACGGTTTGAAATTTAGCTGACTCAGGTATAGAATAGTCGTTCATTGCCCTACCTGTGGGTTTGCTAGCGTCATGGATCAACCTGATGCTGCCATCATCCTTGGGAATCGCAGCGATAGCGCTTACCACAGTTGGTTTTCTACTAGCTACAATGTAATAACCTTTTTCTATCTGATCTAATAGCTCTTTTTCCACAGCTTTATGGTGTTCGTTCGATGACCTATGGTTTGTTTGCTCTACGTCTAGTACGCCTGCCCTACTCTCTTCTGTTACACGGAAACCGTTTCTTATGCCATCTAATAAAAAGGTTTTGTCGTGATCGCCTTCTAGCACCTTGTGCCACATTTGAGATTTAGCATTAATGGAATCACTATTTCCGAGAAATTCGCACTTATTGGAATCTAGCTGAGGGAACGGGCTGTTGAAGGTGGGGCCTACCGTTTTGTCGGCAATTCGTTGCGCTGTGTCCTAGGCTGGGGAGGTGGTAGCTGTCACTTTGTGGTCCTTGCCGGGGTGGCCCATGCCGCAGGTGTCGCAGACGTGGAGGAATCTGCAGCGGGACCCATAGGGACAGTCGCCTTTGTTGGTATACAATAAGCACACTTCCTTCCCGTTGGGTCCCGCTGGTCGCCGGGAACCGCCGCTGGCCGTCGTAGCCTTGCCGCCCTTGTTGTCTTGGACGCCATGCTGGAGCCGGTCCCGCAGGATCACCGTGGACAGGTGGGGGTTGGGGGTTCCCCACTTGAATCCGCTGGACGACTGGCGCCTTCTGTACTCGTCGTCGTACAGAAGCACCGACTGCCACAAGTATCTGGCCCCCAGCTCGCCTATCATCTCTGTGTACCGGAGGTAGGCGGTCGAGTCAAACCCGGGCTTCTCAGCACTCAACTTCGCCATGATGCGTGCGTTTGCCACAATCCAGTGGCAGGGGGAGACTTTGTCAAGTTTTGGTCTCTGGTTGAGTTTTAGGATGACACCTCCCCCGAGTGTCACCTCTTCCTCGGCCGCCATCGACCCCGGCACAAAATCCAGAATGGAGAGATAGGAGGTCTCACCTGTTGGCTGCAGTGACAAGCCGCCTAACAGTCCCTGGAGTGGTTCCACGCTTTTTTCCTCAGTCACCCGCTGGGATAGTGGCCCTCCCCCGCTTCGCTTTTGCAGGGCCGCCACTGCTACTCTCAGCGCTACGTAGTGGCCACGCTTGAGACCCAGGCCCTCCAAATCCTGGGCAGTCGCATTTCTCAGCACATTGAGGGTGTTCAACTCCTCATCCTGGAGAACTTTAACCACCGTTAAAGGCAGATCTGTTGCCCACGCTCCAAATTCGAAGTCCATTTTGCAGTAAGAAATAGTTGGCATATGCCCGCTGCGCCGCGCTGGTAAGGACTGACCACAATGTGTTGCTCTCCCGTTCTTATAGACCCCCGCTGATGCATCACACGTGCAAGCCCCCCGGCAACATGGACATTGCGGCTGGGCTATTCTCCTTGACTTTCACAAGTCCTCCTCTCCCCTCTCTTTCTAATTACGGGCCTAAGTGTTGATATCCTGCTTTACTACCCTCTCTTCCCTACCTGCCAACACTGATCCCTTTAGGCCTACCTCAAGTATCTAACATCCTCCTCCTCCACCCGCGGCTAATCTGTCTCGTTTAAATAGAGTTTATCTGACGCTGTCCGCTCTATCTAAACTCACACTTAAATCTCTCAGCGATGTTCGTACCTCAAGCGATGCAACCGGAAGTGCTCTTTTATATGAAAAACCAATAATGGTACTCTTCCGTTTTTCAAGCGATAGTGTAAACATTCTACTCGCTAGATATAGCAACAACAAACATTGCGTAGCTTAATTCGTCACTTTGCCGTTTTCTACCCCCTCCTCCCCACTCGCCTCCTTGAGCTTTTCTATTGTATCCTCTTTTTTTGCTATTGTTTGTGCTCTTTCTGCTGGGACATTTCCTGCGGACTGAATATTATAAACATTTCAACGAGGTTCATTATTATGTTAATTACTCGGCACGGTTGGCCTAGTGGTAAGGCGTCCGCCCCGTGATCGGGAGGTCGTGGGTTCGAACCCCGGCCGGGTCATACCTAAGACTTTAAAATTGGCAATCTAGTGGCTGCTCCGCCTGGCGTCTGGCATTATGGGGTTAGTGCTAGGACTGGTTGGTTCGGTGTCAGAATAATGTGACTGGGTGAGACATGAAGCCTGTGCTGCGACTTCTGTCTTGTGTGTGGCGCACGTTAAATGTCAAAGCAGCACCGCCCTGATATGGCCCTTCGTGGTCGGCTGGGCGTTAAGCAAACAAACAAACAAACAAATGTTAATTACTGCTTACAATGTTCTTTGTTTCATGTTATTTATGTGTTTATCATATCGTAGCGTTGTGTGGACATGAATGATTGTGATGTGTAGCCTATTTGTTATTACGTTTATTCGCAAAAGAATAAACTTTGCCCTTGAGTAGACCAGTGTTGAGTTTGATTTAAATAGTGTTGTTCAGATGAGCACGTTACACTCGTGTCAATGAGACAGACATGACCTCTATAGTTTTACAATGCGTGCTTTTTCCAATGTACACACACACACACACACACACACACACGACACACACACACACACACACACACACACACACACACACACATATATATATACACGGAAGGGGAGAGAGAGAGAGAGAGAGAGAGAGAGAGAGAGAGAGAGAGAGAGAGAGAGAGAGAGAGAGAGAGAGAGAGAGAGAGAGAGAGAGAGAGAGAGAGAGAGAGAGAGAGAGAGCATTGAGACACGCACACGTACACCAATAGGAGTAGAAATGATGATAGACGAGCAGTCAGAAAATGTCGAAGGCGAACAGAGAAAAACGAATGATAGGGTCGTAATGACAAATGTAAAATGTTAAAGGTATCACAGTTTTTATCCAGTTTTGAACAAGTAGATCATGCCTGGAGTTAAACATTACAGCCCGCGCGCTTGCTTCCTCACCACCCCTCTATGTCAAAGTTACAACTGCATGCCTCCCACGAACATTGTCATCAAGAAACTCCACTTGGCATGTCAGATGATAAGACTGATTGACGAACTTCATGGCCGCAACTAAAATCAATCTAGCGCCAACAGGAAACAATCATCTTCCTTTCAACACGAAGTCGTGGGCAATGGAAGTATATAGTAGCGTGTGAAAACATGCAGTGCATCTTATTCTGAAATCCAGAAGTACTTAAATGCAAACAAAAGCTGAAAACTCCCAAGCGAACATAACAACAGTTCAATTCAGTTCACTCTCATTGATGAGGGATCATAAAAAAACATGTATGAGTGACCCATGCATCTGTCAAATCAACGAAAAAATAATAATACTAGTACTACCACAATCATTACTGGTTATAACTACATGTATTATCATCAATGACGGTACATTTGATGACTTAGCTATATCTTGCGCGAAATGAAAAAGCAGTAAAAGGGAAGGAGACAGCATAATACAAAGATACTTAATACGATCTAAAAAAAAAAAAGAAGAAAAAAATACATTCACATTTAGAAAAGTATCGTAGCACACACACACACACACACACACACACACACACACACACACACACACACACACACACACACACACACACACACACACACACACACACACACACACACACACACACACACACAAGGATAAGTCTACAGCATATCTACGTTACAAAAAAAAGGGTCCTGAGTAACAGTGTTCCTGCATAATTTGCCAAGTTTATGCCACCAGAATCGAATTTTCCCTCCATTCCTAATCAGTTATTTCTGTGTTACGGGACACAAAATGCCGGTGGAGGACAAACATCCTGAACAGAAAAGCATATGTCACTGACCGAAGTCAATACCTAGCTCATCGGAAAGTTATAATCTCAAACAAAATCCTTCAAACCACCTCAGTATCGTTCAGTACCATGCACAGAAGTCCCAAAAAGTAATCAGTGACTTCAGTTTTTGTGTAAACAAAAGTGCCAACCCGTGCTGTATTGTCCAGTGCCGCATGCAAACGCCACCAGATTGTTTGTTTGTTTGTTTGCTTAACGCCCAGCCGACCCCGAAGGGTCATATCAGGGCGGTGCTGCTTTGACTTATAACATGCGCCACACACAAGACAGAAGTCGCAGCACAGGCTTCATGTCTCACCCAGCCACATTATTCTGACACCGGACCAACCAGTCCTAGCACTAACCCAATAATGCCAGACGCCAGGCGGAGCACCCACTAGATTGCCAATTTTAAAGTCTTAGGTATGACCCGGCCGGGGTTCGAACCCACGACCTCCCGATCACGGGGCGGACGCCTTACCACTAGGCCAACCGTGCCGGTCAACGCCACCAGAACGGACCAGTGACTTCAGTTTTTGTGACACGAAAAGGTCACTGGTTTGAAAACAAAATGCCTTCATCAGATTTTTGGGACCCCTGACAAAATTCTTCAAACCACCTGAATCTCTTCAGGATCGTCCAGCGCCACATGCAGACGTCCCCAGAAGGACTGCCGGGCGTCCTGCTCCTCGTCCCACTCGATGTAGGTCGTGGTACGCAGCACTGCGAACATGGCGCCCGTCATGTCACGTGACTGCGTCTCCTGCAGCGCCACCAGTACCATGACGTCGTCATGATCCATGACGAAACTCTGGCAGTACTTGAGTTCGAACTGACACCACTCGCTGCGCGCAAAGTGCGGTGAGAAGACCAGCATTACACGCTCACTGTCGCTGACGCAGTCGGAGATGTTGTCCACGATGTGCTTGCCCGGTCGGAAGTCCCGCTGGTGCACGCAGAGCGTCAGGCCCCACTCTCCTTCCAACACGGGCAGTAACTCCTCCTGCACCCACACCGCGTCCTCCTCGGCGTAGGACACGAAGACGTCGTACTTGCAGCCACGAGACACGCGCGAGCGACGCCTGCGACCTCGGCACACCTCGTACAGCCACAGGCGCACGTGCCAGCGGAAGCGGAAGAAGACGATGAGGAGAACGAGGAAGATGATGAGGAAACAGGCGATGCCGATGGTTAAGGTAGCAGCTCCAGAACCCAGTATGCACGCCTGCAATTACAGTTATTAAGATTGTGATCAGGAGAATACTGCAATGTAAGAATGCAACGTTTTCAAAACTGTATAAACCCAGTAAGCAAGCCTGAAATCACATATACTGAGATTGTGATCAAGATAATATTTAAATACAAAGATAAGAATGTAGCGTTTTTAAAACTGTATAAACTAAAACAGGAGTATGGCACTTAAAAACCGCTACTTTGCTCGTGTTTGTCGCGATGCCTTTCGCCCTTGCAACAAAAATCACATACAACAAGTCGCGTAAGGCGAACATACAACATTTAGTCAACCTCAGTCGAACTCACAGAATGACACTGAACGCATTGCATTTTTTCCGCAAGACCGTACACACGTAGCATCGTCTGTCCACCGCTCGTGGCAAAGGCAGTGAAATCAACAATCCAGAAAAGCGCGGTAGCGGTTGCGCTGAGGAGGATAGCACGCTTTTCTATATCTCTATTCTTTTTAACTCTCTGAACGTGTTTTTAATCCAAACATATCATATCTATATGTTTTTGGAATCAGGAACGGACAAGGACTAAGATGAAATTGTTTTTAAATCGATTTTGGAAATTTAATTTTAATCATAATTTTTATATTTTTAATTTCCAGAGCTTGTTTGTAATCCGAATATATATATATATTTTTTTTACATTTTCCCGCCTGCCTAATTTATGTGACGTACTTTTTTCTTGCCTTGGTTCTTCTGTGACCTACATTTGATTCAAAGACAGGCAGATGATCGTGTTATTTCTGCCTTGGCACCTATTTGTAATAATTGGTTTAAACAAGTTTATTCAATACATTTCCATTGAACTATTGCCGCATACAAGAAATTAGGAACATGAAGCACAACAAGCTAGGCTTATAAGCGTACTCTTAAAAGCAAATGAAATTTGGCGGACGATTTGAATATAACAGGTTTGAAATAATGTCAAAATAATAATGGTAAATTATGGTAGACAAACATGTAACAATAAATAACATATTTATATGTTTTTGGAATCAGAACATGATGAAGATTACGATAAACGTAATTTTGGATCGTTTTATAAAAAAATACTTTTAATTACAATTTTCAGATTTGTAATGACCAAAGTCATTAATTAATTTTAAGCCTCCAAGCTGAAATGCAATACCAAAGTCCGGCCTTTGTCGAAGATTGCTTGGCCAAAATGTCAATCAATTTGATTACAAAATGAGGGTGTGACAGTGCCGCCTCAACTTTTACAAAATGCCGGATATGACGTCATCAAAGACATTTATCGAAGAAATGAAAACAAACGTCTGGGGATATCATACCCAGGAACTCTCATGAAAATGTTCATAAAGATCGGTCCAGTAGTTTACTCTGAATCGCTCTACACACACACACACACACACACACACACACGCACGCACGCACGAACGCACGCACGCATGCACACACACACACACACACGCACACACACACACACACACACAAACACACACACACACACACACACACACACACACACACACACCCTCTATGTTAAAACATTTAGTCAAAACTTGACTAAATGTAAAAAGAGATAGACACATGTTTGAAGCTGATCTGCGGTTATCACGACACAAGAATTGCATACATTAAAACTAAACAAAAATGCGATAAGGTTATCGCACTAAGTTTTTTAAAGTTTGCCATTTATAAATTATTGCAACAAAAAGTTAAAAAGACATTACTTTTGTGTAATCTGCCACTTTAACCTCTGCAGACCAATTTGTTAAACGTATAATAAAAGCATACCTTAACGGAATCAAACTCCGCCAAGGACGGTCCCAAGCCCGGCTGAAAAAGGAGGAGGGTTGGGCGTGGGGTTAGCACCCCCACCCTGCAAAAACGACTTCGCTACAGAAACGTCAACAACAGGCAAGGTCTTCAACCGAGTCCTCTTGGAAAAAATGAAGAATATTGTTGACTCACAGCTGCGAGATGAACAGGCGGGCTTCCGGCAGAACAGATCCTGCACAGACCAGATTGCAACACTTCGCATCATAGTCGAGCAGTCCCTAGAATGGAAGTCACCGCTGTATATCAATTTCGTCGACTATGAGAAAGCTTTCGACAGCGTGGATAGAGAAACCCTCTGGAAGCTCCTCAGGCACTACGGTATCCCAGCCAAGATAGCCAACCTGATCAGGAATTCTTACCACGGCATGTCCTGCAGAGTCATCCATGGAGGGCAGCTCACAGACAGATTTCAAGTGCGGACAGGAGTTCGACAGGGATGTTTGTTATCCCCCTTTCTCTTTATACTTGTGATCGACTGGCTCATGAAAGAATCCACCAACAACCGGAGGAATGGAATCCAGTGGACTCTATGGAGCCAACTTGATGACCTGGATTTCGCCGACGACCTCGCACTCCTTTCCCATAACCAACAACAAATGCAAGAAAAGACAGACATTCTGACTGCCACATCGTCACAAGTGGGCCTCAATATCCACAAGGACAAGACCAAGATCTTGAAGATCAACACCACCAGTAAAGAGCCCACCACCCTAAGTGGAAGTCCCCTTGAAGAAGTGCAGTCCTTCACATACCTTGGCAGCATTATCGACCAGCAGGGAGGCACAGATGCGGACGTCAAGGCAAGGATCGGCAAAGCAAGGGCCGCCTTCATCCAGCTCAAGAACATCTGGAACTCCAGACAACTGTCTCTAACCACGAAAATCCGACTGTTCAACTCTAACGTAAAGTCGGTGTTACTATACGGAGCAGAGACCTGGAGAACGACCAAGACTACCATCAGAAAAGTCCAGACCTTCATCAACAGCTGCCTCAGGAGGGTCCTCAAGATCCGCTGGCCCGAAACCATCAGCAATGCCGACCTTTGGGAAAGGACCTGCCAACTTTCGGCAGAAGAACTAATCAGGAAAAGGAGATGGGGATGGATTGGACACACCCTCCGCAAACCACCAACCAACATCACCAGACAAGCGCTGAGGTGGAACCCCCAGGGTAAGCGAAAGAGAGGCCGTCCAAGAAACACCTGGCGACGCGACCTGGAGGCCGACACCAGAAAGATGGGCTACACCTGGAGTCAGATAGAAAAGATGGCCCAGGACAGAGGACTCTGGAGAGCTGTTGTTGGCGGCCCATACCCTGACAGGAGTGACGGGCATTGATTGATTGATTGATTAACGGAATCACACAGCAGCATTAAACACCCAGTCTATATCTGTTGTCTGTGCATAGCAACAACATGTTGGTATTGAAGTCATTTCCTAATATATATACCATTCCCACTCTACACATTTTGTAGCCATGTTCTTGAATTTGTTTTTATGCATTCCAGTAGGAGGAAACTCTCATTCTCTGCAAAATCCTAGACAGATATATATGCGATAAGTTTCATGGTCGTTTGTCGGAAAGGTAAGTATGTTAATAATGGCAAGATTCAAAACAATATGAAACACAATGTTACCTTGGGATTCAAACTAACTGTGTAACTTATAGTGGTCTGAATTGTCAAAACAATCTTGAAAAGCAGAGTTACCCGAGAATTCATCATAATTTTGCATCACACATTTGACTTTGGGGTTTCGGAATAATATGGTACCGCACATTTACCTGAGGATTCAAAACGAAGTCTGTAATGGTAACGTTGTTCTCGTTGTGGCAATAGTAGCCCCTGGTGTGATAATCTTGGAAGATAACAGGATTGGTTTTCATCCACTTCTGGAACCACAGGATGTCGCAGTCACACCGGTAGGGGTTGCCTCCCAAGCTCACTTTCTTCAGGCTGGAATAATAAAGGTACATATTTATTACGTAAACAACCTTGAAAACGCCCTCCCCCACATTCTTTACAAGGCCTAAAAAAAAAATAGGTGTGGTTACGGTAACCCGACCTACCCTATTTTTAGGGGCCGATCCTATAACTTTTTATTACATTTGTCAACACAAAAAAAAAAAAAAAAATAAAAACCGAGTGCAAAAAACGCAATGAAAGCGAAAGCGCCCGTGTCGCACACTTATTTCCCTGTCAAGTAGGTTTAATTTGTACACATTAGAAAAAAAAGTTAAAAAAAAAAAAAGTGATTGCCTACCTACCTACCCTATTTTTTTTGGCTATGTTACCGTAACCACACCTATTTTTTTTTTGGGCCCAATATATGTTAAAAAACCCAGTGTGTATATATATATGTGTATGTGTGTGTGTGTGTGTGTGTGTGTGTGTGTGTGTGTGTGTGTGTGTGTGCGTGCGTGTGTGTGTGTGTGTGTGTGTGTGTGTGTGTGTGAGTGAGTGGCTGGGTGGTTGGGTGTGTGTGTGTGTGTGCAAGTGTAAAGCGTTTCTGATCAAACCGATCTTTATGAAACTACACATTCTTTCAGATTATACCCTTGGACGATTTTTCAGTTTTTGATGAATTACTTAATGACGTCAAATCCAATGTTTTTGATAGTTGAGGTGGTACTGTGGCGACTTTATGTTTTCAACCAAATTGATTGAAAGTTTGATCAAGCAATCTTTGACTATGGGATTGCATTTCAGCGTGGACGCTTTCACCATATTTGATCGAATTTTCACTGACAGATTTAAAAAAGATTGCATTGTATTCCTTTTCCTGAAAAAACCCATATCATAAAGTCACGTTTACTCTGAAAATGTGCTCAGATTTAAAGAATATAAGTGTATACATAATTATTAGGTAAGTACTACGTTCGCATGCTTCCCCGAGACGAGCGCGTGCGTGCGAATTTGTCTGTATATATTATTTTGGATGCATGGGTATGCATAAACAAATATATATTTTACTCACCCACTGCGTATCTTCTCGCTGAAAGTGGTTTCGGAGATAGTTTGGATGAGGTTATTGTCTAGGATTACTTGCCACAGGCGATGCATATTGTCAAAAGCGCCGTCTGGAATGGACATAACACGGTTTCTGTACAGATATAGTTCTGTAACATGTGTAAGGCGGCTGAACATGTTTCGTCGTATTTGTGTCAGCCCTGTGTCAGACAGGGATACTATTTTCAGCGACTTTTCCATGGGTCGCATCATGTGATGAAACTTTTCTACGGAAACGTCTTGAAATGAGTTCCCGCGGAGGTTGAGAAAGTATACGTTCGTGCAGCCCCCAAAAACCTCCGGATGTACATAGTCCTTGGAGAAATCCACATCGTTTAAAACAAAGGTGATCTTTTCTACCGCAGAATTGTTGATGAAGTAGGGTGACATTCCCAGTATTTTGTTCTCCATCTGCATTATCGACAAATCCTCCAGCGCAGGGAAACGCTCAGACCGAAACGTGCCCTTTGTGAAGTATTCAAAATGATTGTACTTTAGCCACACAACCTTCACATTTGGTAGGCAGACTGGATCGTCAATGCACTGAATCATGTTTTGGTCGAGAGAGATGTGTTCCAAATTTGGAAACAAAGATCTACCCTTACTTAAACACGTCTTTGGAAAGTCATAGAGGCGATTCATTGACAGGTCCAGAAATCTCAACGAAGGCATGTACGCGGTCTGTAGTTCGTATATTTCATTATGCCAAAACGTTATGTTGGAAAGCTTCTGAAGAGGCTGAAGCACTGACATGTTCAGAGAACCTAGGTGGTTCCAGCTGAAGTCGATATAATTAATTTGGGAATGGTATGGGCCCTGGAAAGCGTATTGAGGAATCGGTCCCAGGTTTAAGCATCTCATGTTGAGATTCAGCAAACCAGGAAAAGAGATCATAGCTGGCATGCTGTTGTATCCAAGCTGGTTTGATCCCCCTATGAGTAAAGTCTTCAGTTTCTTGAGTCCCTGGAAAACACCTTCTGCGATGTAGGTCAGCCCGTTGCTGTGCAGGTCAATGATCTCAACATCCCTGGAGACATTGACGAAGAAACTGGCGTCTGAGATGCTGGTGACGTTGTTGTTGGAAAAGTTGAGGAACTTGTAACTTCGATTCAGGTCGGGTATGAATGTCAGACTGTCTGAGTTTGAAGAACAGTCGGCTACTAAATTGTCACAGCGGCATACACCAATACCATAGCACACTTCGATGGGCAAAGAAAACTTCAAGCCTGAATCCCAACATGACGGTGACTGGCTCCTGCAGTTTGCCTCAACACTGCCCAAAGCAAGTGCAAGAATGAGAAAACACACGATCTCCATCATTCTTAAACTTAAGTTCGACAAGCAAGAGAGAAAACTGCAAAATGCGGACACTCTGCAGTATCTGACTAAAAATCTGACGTCCAGCTGCCAACAAAAAACTCTGAATGAGTTCAGTTTTGGAAGTTCCCCAATGGAAAACTGCGAGGAAAATATTCCCATGTCACTGAAGTTCAACAGCTATACATGAAAGTACTCCGCTCGTGGGAAAGCCCGTCCGCTTTAGCGAAATTAACATTGCAGCTTAATTATCAGCCATTAGACATGCTTGTCATCCTAAAGAAAAGCTCAAGCATGAGTGACATTTTAGCCAAGCAAGATTAAGCCCCTCAGTCGGTGATCTTTGTTTGTGAGTTTAGAAAAGACACGCGCACAACCTATTTCTCTGTCGATAGCATATGTTCTCGTTCCCAGTCTTCGGTGTCATTTTAATGTGTCTGTCGTGTGTGCGGCACAGACAGCTTTACGTTGGACTTCAATAGGCAACGTTCTGTGAGGCAAGAGGACCTATTTGTGCTGCCTTTTGTTTTAAAGCGCAAGTGGCAATTTCAACTATTGAAGCAAGTTTCCTTTCCATGAAACACCACTTTTGGTTTACATTTAACCTCTCCGCAAAAAAATGTTTTTCTCCATTGTCGGTAAACTTTCTGTTTCCAATATTAGCCTATGGTGAAGGTGTGTGTCTGTGTTTCACAGATCATTGACATTGCTTGACGGAGCGTAAAATAAGAGTTATATATACTTACTAGAAGATGTTTAGTGAGCTGGTATCAAGATGGGCTGTTAGTGTGAATACCAGTCTCATGTTAGATCTCTCTCTCTCTCTCTCTCTCTCTCTCTCTCTCTCTCTCTCTCTCTCTCTAAAGTTCCATCATCATCATCATCATCTCTCTCTCTCTGGCTGGATGTTGTTGTGAATACCAGTCTCATGTTACATTTTTAGCGTCAGTTACTACGTTAATTCAGCTAAACAATAAGCAACCATGTTATTGATCTTAAAATGAAAAGACGCTCATATTCAATGTAAACGCAATGAAATATCTGCGATGGTATGCATCACCGTTTACACGGGAATGAATGAACCTTTATTGTCTAATTACGTTTTTTGAAGGGTGTCGCGGCTTTAAGAAAATTAGCATAATCATACACACTGAAAGATCAAGCTCAACTATCCTTTCTATGAGGGGAAAACAACAATATGAAACGTCAGCTTCAGTGCTGGTAAAGTATCCCTAAAGAATCACTCTGACTTCAAAGTTATTATCAAGTATTGTCATGTGCATTTTACCTCAAGGAAACTTTACTGAGTTCAGGGTGTCAGTTGATGAATGTGTTGATTATAGCAACACTGAACTGAAAATAGGTTTTCGAGGTCGCATGCACTTCACGTTGAGTGAAGGTAACCGACATGGTGGGGAAAGAGGAGGATGAGGTAAAAGGGGACGGGGGATATGTATTTGCGGTGCGGTCTCATTGGATGAGCAGAAGGTTTACGATACAGGCGCTAGAAATGTGTTGTTGTTGTTGTTGTTGTTGTTGTTGTTGTGGTTGTGGTTGTTATTGTTTATAAGGGGGTGAAGAGTGTGGGGAGAGGTGGTGGAGGGAGTGGGGAGGTATGAGCAGAAAGGTTAGAAACAGCTGCCCAATGTGGATGATTAGTTTTAACTTTCTAACTGGCATCGCCCTTTTTTGAGCGTATTATAGTGAGCGATTAGTTGTCCCTGTTGTGCGTGTGAGAACTCTACGACAGTGTCAATGAGCATGCTAACATACATGGCCTGTAGATTGTTCACCATGCATGCCTTCTCCACTGAGTGCACACACACACACACACGCACACACACGCACACAGATCCCTTACCGACACGCTACAGACTTTATTCGGCAGGCGTCACACACTTGCCCCAAATCAATCGTCGGGTTGGCTTAGCGAATGTATCAAGGCAGTCAAACACACACAATGTGGGAACATTAAAAAAAATAAAACTAAACTTGACCAACGAAAATGTGCACCGTTTATTGCATCACAAACCCTTTTCTTCAAACTTTCAATGCAACGTCTGCCCAACACCAGTCATGATCAAAGATCCCAACTATCTATCATTTCTCCAAGTTTGGATTGATCAGTAAAATTTAGTTTTTTTTCCAAATGTTCTTAAACCATGGAGACCTCTACTGCTCTTGACCCCATGATCTCTCAGTTCAAATAAACTTGGAAATACATTCAGGTATGTCAGTGTGTCTGTGTTAAACGTCTTGTGCGTTCAAAAAGTTAACACACACACACACACACACACACAGACACACACACACACACACACACACTCTCATGGAGTGAGAGAGAGAGAGAGAGAGAGAGAGAGAGAGAGAGAGAGAGAGAGAGAGAGAGAGAGAGAGAGAGAGAGAGAGAGAGAGAGAGAGAGAGAGAGAGAGAGAGAGAGAGAGAGAGAGAGAGAGAGAGAGATAGAGAGAGTAAGACGCATACATACACACACGCATGCACACACATAGGAACAGAAATGCAGATAGACGAGCAGCCAGACAATGTCATAGGCGAACAGAAAGAACAAGTCGCGTAAGGCGAAAATACAATATTTAGTCAAGTAGCTGTCGAACTCACAGAATGAAACTGAACGCAATGCAACGCAGCAAGACCGTATACTCGTGGTCCACCGCTCGCGGCATAGGCAGTGAAATTGACAAGAAGAGCGGGGTAGTGGTTACGCTATGCTGCATAGCACGCTTTTCTGTACCTCTCTTCGTTTTAACTTTCTGAGCGTGTTTTTAATCCAAACATATCATATCTATATATTTTTGGAATCAGGAACCGACAAGGAATAAGATGAAAGTGTTTTTAAATTGATTTCGAAAAAAAAAATTTGATAATAATTCTTATATATTTAATTTTCAGAGCTTGTTTTTAATCCGAATATAACATATTTATATGTTTTTGGAATCAGCAAATGATGGAGAATAAGATAAACGTAAATTTGGATCGTTTTATAATTTTTTATTTTTTTTTACAATTTTCAGATTTTTAATGACCAAAGTCATTAATTAATTTTTAAGCCACCAAGCTGAAATGCAATACCGAACCCCGGGCTTCGTCGAAGAGTACTTGACCAAAATTTCAACCAATTTGGTTGAAAAATGAGGGCGTGACAGTGCCGCCTCAACTTTCACGAAAAGCCGGATATGACGTCATCAAAGACATTTATCAAAAAAATGAAAAAAACGTTCCGAGATTTCATACCCAGGAACTCTCATGTCAAATTTCATAAAGATCGGTCCTGTAGTTTAGTCTGAATCGCTCTACACACACACACACACACACACACGCACGCACACACACACATACGCACATACACCACGACCCTCGTTTCGATTCCCCCTCGATGTTAAAATATTTAGTCAAAACTTGACTAAATATAAAAACGAACGATTGGCCGGGACGCAATCACAAATATAAAATGTTAAAGGTATCACAGTTTTTACTCAGTTTTGAACAAGTTGATCATGGCTGTAGCTTAACATCATAACCCGCTTGCCACCTCACAACTTAATGTTACCTGTATGTCAAAGTCTTAAACAACATGCTGCATGCAGCGTACATTGTCCTCACGAAACTCAACTTGGCATGTCAATGATCAGACTGACTGACAAACATGGCCGCAATTTAAATCCACCCAGCGTCAAAAGGAAACAAACATCTTCCTTTCAACTCGAAGTAGTGAGCAATGGCAGAAGCGTGTAAAAACAGGCAGTGCATCAGTGCAGAATATACCTTTGTTTATATCAGCGGCACAGACGACGCACTGCATATTATTGATGGTGCGATAGGGATAACGAGTACTTGGCCTTTTTTCCTTTTACGCAACGTGTAGCGGGTTGGGATAATCTGCAGTGCGTCGTCTGTCCTGCTGAAGTTACATTGGTGAGCGCCAGGCCTTATGAAACCGAAAGTACTGAAAGGCAAAAACAGTTGAGAACTCCCAAGCACGAGTTGTTTTAACTGTTGTTTTTGTTGTTGTTTAACATGTGAAGGTTGACGCAGTAGTCTCCCTTTCAAAAGGGTGATTGTTGCGTTTGGACACTCGGTTACAAACATAACAGTTTGATTCAGTTCTCTCTCGGATGCGCCGTTCAATGTTGAGGGATCATAAGGGGGTCAAATGGCTGCGATTGTCCCCCGTTCCCTGTCTAATGTCTCAAGAAAGTCTGCCTTGCCGAGGCTCTTGTATTCTTTTTACACCGGCTATCCGTATTAGAACGGCAATAGATTGGTGTTGAACATTTACAGATGCGTCTTTGAAGATAACTGTATTCCAACTGCAAAAGTTATCACAGCTAAGTAGGAAAACGGGGAGGTTTTGGCACGAACTCTGAAGTGTTAACTGTTTAGTAAGCGCAAAGCTTGACGAAGGCAAACCCAACAGTTTCGACATCCACCTTCGTCAACACACACCAGGTTGCGCATCACGCTCGGTGTTCTGCACATGCGTGTTGAGCGTCTCTGTCCGTTTGTTGAGCTCCTTGACGTCCTCGATGAGGTTCTGCAACTCGCGGTGGCGGATCTCGTTCTGCTTCAAGGTTTTGCTCAGCGCCCCGGGTCTGTCTGTGAGCGGCAACGACTCCGGTACGGGGGGTTCCTTGCTCATGTCAGGCGTGGCGGCGTTGAAGATGATGTGAGGCATGTCCACCACGATGTGTCGCCTCCTGCGCTCCGTTGATAAGAGCGTGTCCGGGGTTGATGGGGAGCGTCGGTCTCGCTGAGTGAGGAAGGATTCCTGAGGGGGTCGCGGGTGTGTTGGGCTCTCCCCATCCGCGTGGATGACGGGCAGGAACGTCACCCGTTCCGACCCGGTCAACGTGTCCACGGAGTTCTTGTGGCGGGAGGAGAGCGGCGCCTCCACCTCCGTGTCGGAGCTGACCACCATGCCGCCTACACTGCTGCGGTCGGAGAACGGCCTGCTGGGATGGGACCGCTCCGAGCTGGTCCGCCTGTTCTTGTTGGGTCCTCCTCCCAGCCTGCTCAGCCCCTTCCGGGGCTGCCCGTGTCGCGGGGTGGACAGGGCCATGCTACGCCCCTGGCCCTCCCCTTCTCTGGAACTGGGCGTGTCCGGCAGGCAGCATATGTAATAGTACTGGTTGAGCTTGTCCATGTTGATGCGGTCGCCGTCCGTCATGGGCCCGAGCTTGTAGGCGTGCGGGGAGAGGTTCAATTCTCCATCAGAGTCCCCCCTGCTGTCCAGGCCGCCCTCATCGCCGTGTGCCCCCAGCATGAAGGGGGAGGCCATGTGAGGCCTGTTGCCCTTGAAGACCCTGTTGCGCATGTTCTGCAAGGACTGGGTCTTGAGCTCCAGGGATTCCTGGCGTAAGGCTTTGCGCCCGATGTTGGGGATGGATGAGGTGGGCTGGATGAGACGTGACAGGTTGGCCTTCACCGTGTCCTCCACGCGGGGTCCTTCTTCTGTTGATGAGCGTGTGGCACTGTGAGGAAAAGAGAATAAGGAAAGAATGTTAAACGCTGAGTTATATAATGGTCTCTATTTTCTTCTCACGCAAGCAGGCAGGCAAGCATGCAGGCAGGAATTCCTCCGCATCACGCACGCACGCACGCACGCACGCACGCACGCACGCACGCACGCACGCACGCACGCACGCACACACACACACACACACACACACACACACACACACACACACACACACACACACAAACCAGCAACAACAAAACCAAACACCCAACCGGCACAAAGACAAGAAATCTAACAACCACAAAGCCGTTTCGTACATACCTCCCGTTGCCGGTGAGAGAGGACTCGATGAGTTGCTTCCCTTGCAGCGGGAAGATGACCGGGGGGCGGCGTTGCGGTCTCATCTGGCGGAACTTCTCCACAGTGGTGACCATGGGGCGGGGGAAGGGGCTGTTGCCGTTGACACTAGGCATCCCCTCCGCTGCTGTTGCCGGTGCCTTTATTTTCAGCCGGTACCTGAACGAAGTTAAAAGATACTTGAACAATACAAAGCTTGCACGTAAAAGACGGCGTTGTTAGAATTACGGAGTTGGGTCTGTGTGCTTTGATGACATTCCATACATAAAAGCTAGATTATAACGGGGAAAACAACACCTTCATCAGCTGGTTTAAACTGAGGTAGAGGATTGTTTTCTCTAACTCGTCTGAACACGGGCAACACACAGTTTTAGTCACCCTATTAAATCATTATTTTTATTAACCGGTTCAGAGGTAAGAAATTCATATCGTACATTACATGGGTGAGTCAGAGGCAAATAAACAGCGTTTTGCTATTTGCTTCAAAAAAGATCACGGAAATAGCCACTGTTCTGTGTGGCTTTTTTTTTAAAACACAAGCCAAGTAGACATGTTGTATGTGCTACTCCGTTCAAGCAGAAGCCATAGATTTATTTTTATTTTCACTACCAAATTCAAACTGTGACCAAAAATCCGATATTTTTACTGCTTGATTTCAACAGAAGTAATATTCGACGTCTTCACCATGTGACTTATTTAAGATTGCACTGTTTTCAATATTGATTTGAACAGAAGTTAAAAACTTCATCGTTTTTAGAACTTCGATCTAACAGAGGCCAATAACTTCATCGTTTGAACTACTTAAATTCAACAGAGGCAAAAAACGTCATCATTGTAATATAAAGATCCAACAAGTTTCGTAAACTTCATCGTTTCTAGTACGTCGATCCAACAGAGGCTTATAATAATTATTGTGTCGTTTGAACTTTTAAAATTTAACAGAGGACAAAATCTTCATCGTTTTTGATATTAAGAACCAACAGAGGCTAATAATATCGTTGTTTAAACTATTCACATTCAACAGAGAATAACGTCGTCGTGATCTGCAATAATAAGATTAAACAGAGGCCATACCCCTCATCGTTTGTAATATTTCAGTAAGATCCAAAAGGGGCCATACACTACATCGTTTTAATAATAAGTTCCAACAAATGCCATGAATTACATCGTTTGAAATTCTAAGTTTTAGCACAGGCCATGAATTATATCGTTTGTAATATCAAGATCCAACAGAGGCCAAACATTTACAGTTACCACAACATGATTCCAATAAGAAACCAAGAACATTTGCCGTGTGCACCCTACCTGGCAGCATCTCTGTTGTTGATGGAGTGAAGTCTCAGCCTGTCCAGTGCCCGAGCCAGTGCCGTCTCCTCCTGGTTAATGAGCTCGTCACGGAGATCAGCAAGGCGTCGTATGTACTGGGTGTGTTGAACTCCTCCTCCTGGTCCGCCTCCTTCTCCTCCCTTCTCCCCCCAGGCTGGTCCGTCATGGTTATGGCGCTGGGCGGTTGTGGAGCCTGGTTTCTCCATCAGCCTGAGGCATAAGATAAAGACATGAAGACTTCACGATCCTTATTTTTCACAGCGTAATGCCCAGATGCGTTGAAGAAGAAATCAAAAGACAAATCTAGGGACAAAAACTGTGCAGCGAATATGGCCGATTCCGTTTGGTTCTGTAATTATTTGCTCATAAATTTCTTTCGTCCAGTCAAAAATCAACATTTTTACAACAAAGTATTTACAACAACAAATTATAGTTGACCCGGTTCTCCTGGAATACGCCTGAAACAAAAACAAATGATCGACACACACAAAGTTTTTCAGGAAAAGAAAGAAAAACAAAAACAACAGCAGCGACCAACAAACACAACAACAACAATAACAACAACGACAACACCACCTCCAACCACCACCACAAACACCAACAACAACAACAACTTCCACAAAAACAAAAATCAAAACTTGACTAAATGTAAAAACAATAGAGAGGTGGCACCTAAGCGAAGATTGTCTTTTAAGTTTGGGCAGCCTAGGAGGGCGGGACCTGTCAATCCTTTTGACATAACTGTCCGACCAGTCCCACATGGCGAACCACCATTCACTACACTCGCTGCATGCCTACTTCACGTCCACCATTACTTTAAGTGGAACTCAGCCCTTGTGGGACCTAGCTGTTCTTCTGGAACAAAACGTGATGTTCAGAGATATGTCAGGAGCACATGATGCCACTGAGGCCAACTTCAACACAAAGGATAAGTCACAGAATGTATAAACGTGTGTCCACAACAATATCAACGACAGCAAAACTTTAAAGGTGTGACATGCGCCACATATACTTAGCACTACGCCATACTTGGACGTGTACCAAACACAGTAAAAGAGAGCTGGAGTACTACCACAGTTGGACGTTTACCAAATACACAAACAGGAAAAACGGAGAAATCACAAGTGACTACTCGATACCGCTACTCGACCACGAAGTTAAACCTGAGATCCAGCGCAGGCGTAATTAAGTAAACCTGTTACAGCCTCCATCGAAGAGTCGCTTTGTTTAGCTAAATCCTTCTTCCCAGTCCAACACTGAGAAGAAGGAAGAAACAAGTGATCCCGGCCTGACTCCTGACCATACAGAGGAACATAAACACATGTAGGCTAATCTGATCGATTCCATGGCCAGTGAGTTAATCCCAAGCAAAGAAGCCCAAGGACTTTCTGGTGTAAAAGGTCGAACCCCGCGTAGAGGAACTACATTTCTGTGAGAAAAAAACAAATAATTAGGGAGTGGCAAACTCCAACACGTCAAGAACAAATTGACTGTGTCGGATATTAATTCGATTGTGTACTCTCATTATGCATATGTACAATACCCAGAACCATTTGGTTTGCGATACAATCGAAAATTAACACAATGATTCGGATAAGAGTAAACAGAACAAAGTGTATATGTATTGCCATAACCATCCGTGACAACTCTATAATGTCATTCCCTGTCGCAAAGTTCTGTTCAACAAGACCATTATGTTGCACGACGGCAATGGGTTGTCATGTTATGCCTGATCTATTATTTATTTAATTTTTGATTGTACAGAAAGCATAAAATAGTCATGCCTGTATATGATAGCCAGCACTGGTTAACTGTTTCAAACAGAACCCCCCCCCCCCCCGACCCCACCCCCACCCCAATGCATATCGAATCACTGTCATGCTAAAACAAGAATCAACAAGGTAATGACACTTTATGGCAACACTCATCCTCTAAATAAAGAAAGTGGTGAGTTTTGTTCATCCCTCAGAGATAAGTTGAGACAATTAACCAGCATTAACCAGCCCCTACGAGGTACGTGGAACTGTGATATGAATCACAGACTAACCGCAGTGGCCGCAGCATCATTGCTCACGTCATTATTGTGAACCAAAACAGCCATAACAATCCACGAAAACCATACACTGTGTTACACGGTCAATATACAATCAGCTGTACCTTGTTCTGAGCGGAGGGGCACTGCTGGCCCAACGCCTTTCGGTCTGGTCCATAGTGTCCAACATCAGGACACATATACAGACACACGACACTACAACGCCGTATTCCAACAATTCAAATTTCACGAACTCTCCAGGCGGAGAGACATTTCTTCCGGTCGATCTTACTCCTCACACACAATAAAATCATTGCACACGGTCCACAACAAAATGTGAGAAGGTCAACTTGACAGTGACTGGCTTCAAGACGTCAGCCACATCCATATCCACACCACACTAAGCACAAAGCTTCCTTCTAGTAATTCCAATCCAACAAATTCTCAAGACGCTGATATTTTATTCGATCGATTCTACTCCTGAGACAAAATGTCACGGCATGGAACAAACTTGTGTTTTGACCCTGTGAGACGTGACGGTTAACTTGACTGGTACTGACTGGAGTCAATAACGCCAAGTAACCTTCTCGCAATGATGGCGGCATGTCACGGGAGCTATTGCCCTTGTCAAGGGTCGAGCTAGGGCTAGCATTATCCCTAAAACAGCTGTTGTAGGCACGCCTGTATTACAGGATTTGATTTCTTTAGCGGGCAATAAAGAGCTCGTAATGCTCTCTCGTCAAAAGAAAGGCGAAATGGATGTCTTGCTGGAACCTTTTGTGTTGCACGGTAGGTTTTACATTCACGAAACACGATGTAAATGGAGTGAAATCTCGCTGTGGAATCTTATTTCGTACCAGCTACAAGATATGTTACCTTTCTTTCCGCTGTAGTGCACCCACAAAGAATTTGTCGAAAAGGGTCAGAGTTGAGGGGAGCGACACAATGGGGGAACTCGTGTACTTGTCTGAATAGGTTCAAAACGAAGACGCAATCAAGCGAGAGGATCATTCAGAAATTGAAAAGCCACCGATGGTATACATCTTGAACCCTAGTAGTACGTACATTGTCTGTAGCACGGAAACTTCAGTTCCAAAAGGATACTTGTTGTTGTTGGGTCCATACATTGAAACATGTCGGACTCCCAAAGGCACAGAGTGACAGACACACAGACAGACTAAGAATGAGATAATGTTACGATAGGCATGATTAGGATGCGGGTAAATGCAGAATATATAGCTCTTTTCAACAACTAAGAACAATGCAGATTTACAATACTGCATGAAAACCCAACCTCTTGACAACCAGAACTAACCAGTTGCCACACAGAAGTTTCAAATCTAATTTCCCCTACAGCATATCAGCGAATCATTATTTCACACATGACTGCAACTGTCCTCGTAGAATAGAAACACATCAGAATATCAGGGTCTCCCAGGTCTACGTATTTCTTTCGTCCGATAGTCCACAATGATTTCTCGACACGACACTGAACCTAATGACACAGCACCATAATTGATAGCTAGGGTGCAAGGTGAACATACGGTGGTGTAGAAAAAAATCTATGCACTGACTTTTCGTCATGCTGCCATACTATGTTGAAGAATACTGTGTTCAAGACGCTGATTGTTTTCTCCTGAACAATAAAACAGGAGCTTAATCTTCCAAGTTTTCAAGTCGGGGCCATCGTAAAATGTGTATTTCATGGCTAGTTCGCCGTAGGGTATGAAACCATAAAATGCGCAGGAATTCATGAATATTAATTAACACCATTTTTTTCCGCTTTCAGCAGCGTACGAATATATCGCAGCTTTTTATGTTATTTATACATTTAAACTTGGTAAATAACATACACACGAAAAATAGTCGCCTTTTTTGAGGGAGGTGGTGATGGGGGGGGGGGGGGGGTGTATTGCAGTTTCTAAATTGCACTGTTTTGAGTGTCAAATGTCACACATTCTTTCCGTGTAAAATTGTTCGTGTTGTTAGCACAAACTGGTCAAAATAGATATGTATTAATCGATTTTTGACCTCTGATTGGAAGTATTTTTTAACAAACAGCAATTAAGGAAACGCTTGAGAGTGTTATTCATAATACAATATCAGGAAACGGGATACAGAAATTAATCTCTAATGTGTTACACTACCGAAGTCACCTTGAAAATCTTACACGCCCCCAACCTTCACACTTTTGGACGCAGAGTAGGCATAACATAATTGCTCACAATTATCAATATGGCAATAATACCCGGTAGCGATAAATTCCTTCACCCCGATTGCCTTTTCTTTGCCCTTAGTCAAGCGGAAAGTAGTGTTGAGACTTGGGTACTTACGGGTGGCAAGCACGCGCTATCTCGCGCTTGATCATATTCCCCTTTAATCTTTTGTTCAAGCAGTATATAGAGAAGGTGTACGAAGAATCTCGCTGGAATTGATGTGTCTAATGGACCAAAAGTGGAGAGTTATGACTTAACAACTTTATGCCAGACACTCGACTTCGGTATCGCTGGCATTTTCCAGCATACCGTTGTGAGCTTTTGAGGGTGTATATAACAAGATATAGCGCTTAGTTTTCAAACAAGCTGCAGTCTTTCCACAACCGCCTGTTGTATAGTTACATCACATCACTGTCGTTAACGCTGTTTTTATACCGGAGTCGCGAGTTTGAATAGGGATATGCTAAACATAGTCGAAGGTCAAACCAGGTTGACAAAGTATTCACTTTCCTTCCTAGTCAATACTGACCACGGCCTTCATGCGTACAAGTGTAACCAAATGTTGCAATTGTGACAGCTTCGGTGTTCTATTTGCTGAATATGTCTGCCTAAACGACATGACATCGATAGTTTGAGAGTCGTCATTATAATTATGGTTCTTCCAGAATATTAATCATAACTTAGTGGGTGTTGTTAGCTTAAGGTGAAAATAATGGTTACTTGTTGGATCGGTCCAGGTAATTTTCATTCTGACCTCATCCGCCCTGTTCTTGTCACAGAGAGAGAGAGAGAGAGAGAGAGAGAGAGAGAGAGAGAGAGAGAGAGAGAGAGAGAGAGAGAGAGAGAGAGAGAGAGAGAGAGAGAGAGAGAGAGAGAGAGAGAGAGAGAGAGAGAGAATTGAATTGAATTGAACTTTATTTTACAAGGATTTAGATTTAAGGCTACGCCTTTTCTTACGATCTGTCCTTGGGACGCATAGACACACAATTATATAATTAAAAAAAAAAAAAAAAAAAAAAAAAAATTAAAAAGTTAAAAAGTTAACCAACAAAAGGAGGTCAGAAAACGTGATAATAAAGATGACGATGATGATGATGATGACGATAATGATGATGATAATGATGATGATGATGATAAAGAGAGAGAGAGAGAGAGAGAGAGAGAGAGAGAGAGAGAGGGGGGGGGGGCAGACAGACAGACAGAAACAGAGGGGTAGAAAGACAAGAGACAGACACAAAGAGACGTATACAGAAATAGAGAGGGGAAGATAGACAAGTCGCGTAAGGCGAAAATACAACATTTAGTCAAGTAGCTGTCGAACTCACAGAATGAAACTGAACGCAACGCAACGCAGCAAGACCGTATACTCGTAGCATCGTCACTCCACCGCCCGTGGCAAAGGCAGTGCCAGTGGAATTGACAAGAAGAGCGGGGTATTCGTTGCGCTGAGAAGGATAGCACGCTTTTCTGTACCTCTCTTCGTTTTAACTTTCTGAGCGTGTTTTTAATCCAAACATATCATATCTATATGTTTTTGGAATCAGGAACCGACAAGGAATAAGATGAAAGTGTTTCTAAATTGATTTCGAAAACAAAATTTTTGATGATAATTTTTATATATTTAATTTTCAGAGCTTGTTGTTAATCCAAATATAACATATTTATATGTTTTTGGAATCAGCAAATGATGGAGAATAAGATGAACGTAAATTTGGATCGTTTTATAAAAAAAATTTTTTTTTTACAATTTTCAGATTTTTAATGACCAAAGTCATTAATTAATTTTTAAGCCACCAAGCTGAAATGCAATACCGAAGTCCGGGCTTTGTCGAAGATTACTTGACCAAAATTTCAACCAATTTGGTTGAAAAATGAGGGCGTGACAGTGCCGCCTCAACTTTCACGAAAAGCCGGATATGACGTCATCAAAGACATTTATCAAACAAGTCGCGTAAGGCGAAAATACAATATTTAGTCAAGTAGCTGTCGAACTCACAGAATGAAACTGAACGCAATGCCATTTTTCAGCAAGACCGTATACTCGTAGCATCGTCAGTCCACCGTTCATGGCAAAGGCAGTGAAATTGACAAGAAGAGCGGGGTAGTAGTTGCGCTAAGAAGAATAGCACGCTTTTCTGTACCTCTCTTTGTTTTAACTTTCTGAGCGTGTTTTTAATCCAAACATATCATATCTATATGTTTTTGGAATCAGGAACCGACAAGGAATAAGATGAAAGTGTTTTTAAATTGATTTGGACAATTTAATTTTGATAATAATTTTTATATATTTAATTTTCAGAGCTTGTTTTTAATCCAAATATAACATATTTATATGTTTTTGGAATCAGCAAATGATGGAGAATAAGATAAACGTAAATTTGGATCGTTTTATAAATTTTTATTTTTTTTTACAATTTTCCGATTTTTAATGACCAAAGTCATTAATTAATTTTTAAGCCACCAAGCTGAAATGCAATATCGAAGTCCGGGCTTCGTCGAAGATTACTTGACCAAATTTTCAACCAATTTGGTTGAAAAATGAGGGCGTGACAGTGCCGCCTCAACTTTCACGAAAAGCCGGATATGACGTCATCAAAGACATTTATCAAAAAAATGAAAAAAACGTTCGGGGATTTCATACCCAGGAACTTTCATGTCAAATTTCATAAAGATCGGTCCAGTAGTTTAGTCTGAATCGCTCTACACACACACACAGACAGACAGACAGACACACACACGCACATACACCACGACCCTCGTTTCGATTCCCCCTCGATGTTAAAATATTTAGTCAAAACTTGACTAAATATAAAAAAAGGAAAAAACGT
>NC_090246.1:75310480-75312980 GCF_037325665.1 Littorina saxatilis
GTAGAGGTTACATGCCGAGTCTCAGTGATAATCAAAAATAATGGTCGAAGTTCGCGGATCATGAAAAATGCAAGCTTCAGCGAGCTTTTTCATGACCGCGAACTGAGACCATTATTTTTGATAATCACTGAGACGAGGTATGTAACCTCTTTATTCCTCCTTTCTTCAGTTATTCAAAGAAAAGAGGAGTTTTTGTGCGAGAGTTTGATCGAATAATATTCACCCAACCAGTCTACCTGCGCAGGCGATCGATTAATGCGCGGTTGCATAGTTCCGTGCAAATCATTCAATTCCGTTAACTGACACTTTTCGTCAGTTTCCATGTTTTGAACTAAAATCAAGTACACAGTTATGTTGTCATTCTGCTGTGGCAGTAAAGGCAGATGGTGTGTGTTCTGTTCATGTTTTGGTATCGCTCAGGAAATGTTCTTTCCTCGAATGTGACTAGCAGACGAAGTTTTACACCCGTGTTCCAACGTTAAAAACTGTATGAAGGTCAGTTTTCTGGGGCAAAATAGTGTATGAAACCGCTGCATATTCTTTAGGTTGATTAAATATTTGCAATTGATTGCGTGTGATCTGTTTATAAAATGAAATATTGTTGAAAACTGACCGTCGGATTGCAGTTTTGTCGATGCAGCCGAAATCTGGAAGGGGAACTACTCGTGTCGCTAGACAAAATATGAGAGTTACTTTTCCTTGGAATCTTGCTAGCGATAAACGATTGTGCACAGCAGATCTGAATTCAGAAAACAACCAAACTCATGGATTTTATATTGAGATTCATGTGTTCAAGCCTGTAGTTGCTGGTTTAAATGCGGTATGGTTGTATTGTTTGCTCCAGAAAGGTATATTTTGTACATTAGAGTGTTCTGAACTTTTGAGTCGCAAATAGTAGATCCACAATGTGTACAGTCTCTACCCATGAGCTATCGAGGATTCAGGCCCGTTGTTGGGTAAGTGATTTTGGTTGTTGGGTAAGTTACCGAAAAATAACTAGCCCTACAAGTTTACAGAGAGAAAGAAGCAGAGGGGGGAATAAGTAGAGGTTACATGCCGAGTCTCAGTGATTATCAAAAATAATGGTCGAAGTTCGCGGATCATGAAAAATATGTAACCTCTTTATTCCTCCTTTCTTCAGTTATTCAAAGAAAAGAGGAGTTTTTGTGCGAAAGTTTGATCGAATCATATTCACCCAACCAGTCTACCTGCGCAGGCGATCGATTAATGCGCGGTTGCATAGTTCCGTGCAAATCATTCAATTCTGTTAACACTTCTTGTCAGTTTCCATGTTTTGAACTAAAATCAAGTACACAGTTATGTTGTCATTCTGCTGTGGCGGTAAAGGCAGATAGTGTGTGTTCTGTTCATGTTTTGGTATCGCTCAGGAAATTTTCTTTCCTCGAATGTGACTAGCAGACGAAGTTTTACACCCGTGTTCCAACGTTAAAAACTGTATGAAGTTCAGTTTTCTGGGGCAAAATAGTGTATGAAACCGCTGCATGTTCTTTAAGTTGATTAAATGTTTGCAATTGATTGCGTGTGATCTGTTTATAAAATGAAATATTGTTGAAAACTGACCGTCGGATTGCAGTCTTGTCGATGCAGCCGAAATCTCGTGTCGCTAGACAAAGTATGAGAGTTACTTTTCCTTGGAATCTTGCTAGCGATAAACGATTGTGCACGGCAGATCTGAATTCAGAAAACAACCAAACTCATGGATTTTATATTGAGATTCATGTGTTCAAGCCTGTAGTTGCTGGTTTAAATGCGGTATGGTTGTATTGTTTGCTCCAGAAAGGTATATTTTGTACATTAGAGTGTTCTGAACTTTTGAGTCGCAAAAAGTAGATCCACAATGTGTACAGTCTCTACCCATGAGCTATCGAGGATTCAGGCCCGTTGTTGGGTAAGTGATTTTGGTTGTTGGGTAAGTTACCGAAAAATAACTAGCCCTACAAGTTTACAGAGAGAAAGAAGCAGAGGGGGGAATAAAAAGTATTCACTGTCCTTCCCAGTCAATACTGACCACGGCCTTTATGCGTACACGTGTAACCAAATGTTGCAATTGTGACAGCTTCGGTGTTCTATTTGCTGAATATGTCTGCCTAAACGACATGACATCGATAGTTTGAGAGTCGTCATTATAATTATGGTTCTTCCAGAATATTAATCATAACTTAGTGGGTGTTGTGAAAATAATGGTTACTTGTTGGATCGGTCCAGGTAATTTCTATTCTGACCTCATCCGCCCTGTTCTTGTCACAGAGGGAGAGAGAGAGAGACTGTGACTCTGAGAGAGAGAGAGAGAGAGAGAGAGAGAGAGAGAGAGAGAGAGAGAGAGAGAGAGAGAGAGAGAGAGAGAGGGGGGGGGGGGCAGTCAGACAGACAGAAACAGAGGGGTAGAAAGACAAGAGACAGACACAAGGAGACGTATACAGAAATAGAGAGGGGAAGATAGAAAATGGGAGTAAGATAATGAGAGAAAGAGAAAGAGAAA
>NC_090246.1:75320480-75327980 GCF_037325665.1 Littorina saxatilis
GCTAGGAGGGTCCGGGGGCATGCTCCCCCGGAAAAAAAATTGGCCCAAAGAAGCAAAATGGTGCCATCTGAACTTAGAAATGGTCATAGAATCAGCTTTCCAAATTTAAAAAAAAACAAAACAAATTTGCTGGAGGGGGGGTGCACCTGCACCCTGTGCACACCCCCCTCGTCCGCCCCAGGCCAATGCCGCCATGGCTCCACATTGGTCTCGTCTCAGCTACAAAATACCAGACGGCGTCCGGCGACGGCAGTCCAGAAAGCCACATGGAGCTTTCTTGAAAAAACGCACGCACGCCGGGCCGTCGCGCACCCGTGTGAATGGGGTCATCCCTTCTTTCATCAATGTTTTTCAAATTGCCGTCGCCGCTGCCGTCGCCGGAGTTGCGCCGCAGCCGTAAGAATGGAATCCTAGCTTTATTTGAACAGTTATAATGCCATACTGACTCACATGTGCTTTCTGGCACAAAATCATGACTGCGCGCATGTTTTGATGCCCGTATTATGTGACATGTCTAAATCGTTTAGCGACTGATGACTATAAGCAACTAATGTGTAATCAGTGAAGCTAAACGAGCTTGTGTTTAGCCTTGGGTAACTGATCGAATGTGAAAACAATTGTTTACTAACATATCTGTCATGGGATAGTTTCTACCTTATGGTGTACTGATCATAGTGAAGCAGAGCCCAAGGTGATCGACCACAGATCTACAGATCTCTGGATCAACTTTCTTACTGATACTACTGCGTAGTATATTCGGTGCCGGATGCATGATTTGACGCAAGGTGGAACCTGGCGGCTCGCAAACGAAGATTCATCCAAATGATGGTTAATAACAGCCTGCAGCGGACGGAAGCTGAAAATTAAAGGTACATACAGTTCAAACAATCATTCAACTGTATTTATTTGACCTTACACAGACTGTAGGAAGAGGCAAACCGTCTTGAACAATATTTTTCCCCAGGAAGCGACACCAAGCACACAGACTCGAAGGTGAGTGACGTACCTTGTAGTCTTTCTGTGACAGTAGTAGTCCAGTGGACGATACCTTTCGCCTGTGGTCTGATCACCACAGTTGCTTACTAGCTGCTGTGCCATGCAGAAAGTTATTTTATGCACACAGGGTGTCTATCGTTTACCCCAAGGTTTCGCATTCTTTGCGCTGGATGCGTCGTATAACTTGTCGAACGTAGACGCAGTAGTATCAGTAAGAAAGTTGATCCAGAGATCTGTAGATCTGTGGTCGATCACCTCTGCTTCGCTTATGCAGGGGAAGTTCGCCAAGTCTTTCGTCCATATACCACCAATAGCCGTTTCAAACCATACCTTCGTGCATGTCCTAGACTTTGTGTTCATGATTTTGAACATTAACAAGATAATCCGTTTTCTTGCAGAATTTCTCAAAGTAATCCTATGGCAATAGTACTTCGAGCACCGAAAGTGAAAGAGGTATTTCAGGCCATGCACCTATTGCCCCCTAGTTCCGGTTATCAGAGTGAGGCTGCCGTGCCCTAAAATCTGATTGGTCGAAACGCTGGGGGCAAAGGTTATACGAAAAAGGTCTATTGAAATTGTATCTTTCAAGGCTTCAAAACGGGTTCAAAAACTTTGATTTGTATTTCTCTTAGTTCCTTGGGGGCACTGAAAGAGTAATTGAAAAATAACAACATTAAAAATCGTGTCTGTTTTGGCGAAATCTCAGACCTAGGGCGGTAACTGGACAAATACAAGTCAATGTCTATCACCCAATATAGTGATACATCAGAAGTAATGCTTTACGTACATTGCTACCCAGTACTGAAATCAACAGATCGAGGGAACCACTCTCTAAGGCCGCCGGAAAAGTAAGCTAGAAAACAATCTACCTCTTTCCTTTTAACTCACTAACACGACAGCATGTTAACACGTTCAATACCAGAAGCACAGGAATGGACACTCTTCAAACAGCACAGAAGACAGTGTTGAATCTTCATCCATAGACGTTCAACACTGCGATCTATGTAATAGTAGACCGAGCAGTGTCGATCCAAGTTGTTTTGTGGCGATAGCACGGAAGCTTTTTAAGACAGAAACCATCGAAGCCAAAAAACGGTGTGTATAATATTGTGTTGTTGTTCTTCTTCTTCTTGCTGCTGTACGTTGTTTTACACAAAGCTGCAGCATTTGGTGAGCGCTTGTGGTGAGAACACGGCAGTTTTATACATTTCATTACAACATAGTTGTATTATTATCACTAGTTCATTAAAGACTGTGAATTATTTCGAAACATTCTTTCTTTCCGAAGGCAGTTTTGAGTCTTTGCAACATTGTTTGGACCCTTTTTGCGCTAAGTCCGCCGAGAAAAAGTATTGGCCTTCACATTTCACACATCAAACGTCGTTATTAAATTTCCTTGTCACAACTTCCAAGCACACGCGTCATTATTCTATGTTTACTAACGCAATAAATATCACTCGAATGCTTCAAATAGTGACACTTTGACCTCAACTTTTATAACTGTCACTTCAAAAGGATGTTGATGTTTTAATCTTCGTCATATTAAGGTCATAAGTGAAAATCGACAGTATTGAAGTTCCGGAACGTACACCATGATTAATACAGTTTTAATAAATCACACAACGGCTGCGTTGTGGGTACATTGAATAGTCGTTAAACGAAAGAAAACAACAACAAAGCAGACCATTAACAAGCATTACTGAATTAAACAAAGTGTGCAGTAGACGGGGAGTTAAGGTTTAACTTGCATACATCTATATAGATGTAACCGTGTGCCGAAACACCACGATCACCTCGGGAAGCGAAGTGCAATCAAACAGGATTGAAAATGTTAGGGCTAATTTCTTAGCCCTATAAAAACTGTTATGCAAACCCGAAGGTTTCCATGAACATACAGACAATCGGAAACTACCAGACCCCATCACAAACAGATTTCCACAAACCACGGGTGTTGACTTAAAGGCCAACAACTCGGGTGCAGAGTCTGCTGTGAAAGGAGCGGTAGCCTCCCCTGTCACAATCGCCCCCGTTTGAAATGAACTTCGTCCCGAAGTTCCGAACCGGGGGACCACTGTCCATCCCAAGTTCGCAGAATGGGAACAGCACGAAAATGTTCAGTGGTCATATTATGCCATTACCTGAACATATCATGCTGAGTCCCATTCCTGCTCGCAAGCGCCAGATGTAACCGTGTGCCGAAACACTACGATCACCTCGGGAGGCGAAGTGCAATCAAACAGGATTGAAAATGTTAGGGCTAATTTCTTAGCCCTATAAAAACTGTTATGCAAACCCGAAGGTTTCCATGAACATACAGACAATCGGAAACTACCAGACCCCATCACAAACAGATTTCCACAAACCACGGGTGTTGACTTAAAGGCCAACAACTCGGGTGCAGAGTCTGCTGTGAAAGGAGCGGTAGCCTCCCCTGTCACATATGTATGCTCGTGCCGAATTCACGTAATTGCCGAACGCTGCCCAATACGTGAAATCGGCAGCGTTTTGCCGAAATCGCGTAAAGGCTTCTAAAATTGGCCCATTTTGCTCGGAAGCGAGAGGTTGCGTGTTCAGGCCTGGGTCAGGCCGCAATTTTCTCCCCCCTTTCCTAACCTAGGTGGTGGGTTCAAGTGCTAGTCTTTCGGATGAGACAAAAAACCGAGGTCCCTTCGTGTACACTACATTGGGGTGTGCACGTTAAAGATCCCACGATTGACAAAAGGGTCTTTCCTGGCAAAATTGTATAGGCATAGATAAAAATGTCCATCAAATACCCGTGGGACTTGGAATAAAGTAAAAAAATTCCATCTCACACGGCATTAAGTCTCAGGAAACATGAATACACGCATGCAGAAGAAAACAAAATATGGGTAGCGCCGTATGTATGGCAGCTCGCTTTCCCCGGGGAGAAAGCAGCCCGAATTTCCATGAGGGTAACCTCACTGGACTGTAAATCTTATCCAATCCAATCCAATCCAAATCGGCAGCCACTTTTTGATTTTAAAGTCCTCAAGTGCCTGGGATATCATCACACGTAGACAACTAGATACTCCAATGGATAAATATCGCAATAATCGATACATTATGGCAAGTTATTGCAGAAAGTGTAGTTTTCGTGCATTTCCGGAGTTATGCTCGACACAGACCAACATAGACCATACAAAACATAGTAGGGAGGTAAAGCAATGGTAATGCAATGTTCTAATGACACAAAAAGTAACTGACTGGCTGTCGCTTTTGCGAAATGGGCAAATTTTAGAAGCCTTTCAGCATTTTCGGCAAAACGCTGCCGATTTCACGTAATGGGCAACGTTTTGCTGATTACGCGAAATGGGCAAAAATGTTGCCGATTCCGCGAATTCGGCAATTCCGTGAATTCGGCACGACATATATACGACTAGTGTATGTCTGTCTGTCTGTCTGTCTGTCTGTCTGTGCGCGATGCACGGCCAAAGTTCTCGATGGATCTGCTTCAAATTTGGTGGGCTTATTCAGAGAGACCCCGGACACAACTTCATCGATGAGATATTTCAACACGTGCTCTCAGCGCGCAGCGCTGTGCGCGCTGAACCGGTTTTTTTTTTTTTTTTTTTTTTTTGGTCGGGATCCACAACCAGTAACTCTTCTTTATCTTCTCCAGTGTTTTCAGCCGCGATTATCTCCCTTCCTCCGTGTGGCGTCAATCCATATTCCCGTTACTACGTTACTATTTTTAGAAGGTCACTGCACGTTACTATTTTTAGAAGGTCTCCAGTGTTTTGCGCGTTTATCTCCTTTCCTTCGTGCGCCGGCGAAGCCGGCGTACACCCGGCAGAGCCGGGTCCCAGGCGCAGCCTGATATTCGGCTCTACTTCTTCCCGGCGAAGCCGGTACCCGGCGAAGCGGGTAATCATCTAGTTGATGGATACAGAGAGAGCTTTATTCTGACACAACAATCGCTGAAAGCATGTCTTGTTATGTATGGCATGTTGCTATTGTTTATACTAGATTATAAAATCAGATTTGTTTTTAAATTAAATAAAAATTCACAGAAGCCAAGCAGTCACACGGTCTGACATACAAAGACGGACTGATAATCAAACAGAAAGATGATATAAGTGAAAGGACTTACATATATCCATACAACTAGGTTGAATGTCTGAATGTCTATGAGGGGCACACGCACGAACGCACGCACACGCACGCACCCACGCACACCCAAACACACGCACGCACGCATGTACGCAATCACGAACGCACGCGCACGTGCGCACGCACACACGCACACACACACACACACACACACACTCACACTCACGCACGCAATCACGCATGCACGCGCACGCACGCACGCGCACGCACGCACACATCGTACTGTTAGACTTTGCAACTCTTTGTACACACGTACACTCCACCCTCTCCCCATTTAAAAAAAGTGCCAAGCTAACGTTAATTCAAACCTCCCACGCACAAGTTAACGATGTTAGTCCCTTTTTTTCTGGGTCTCCATGAAACTCCCATAAAATTGAGTCCGAGAAAATGGCCCGGCTGTGCCGCAATTACCGGTGTAGCCTGAACTCTGGCCTAGCTGCACGTGCAGAACCTATCGACCCAGGACACAGCAACACCAATATTGTGACAGCACATGGTTCCATTGATTTTTCCAGCAGTGATTAGCTACTACAGACTGCCAACACTTCACAACTGCCACGTTACCATGCTGGGTTGCACGTACATACTTATAATGCATACCCGCCCAGAGTTTTATTTTTTTGTGTGCAATGTTTCAAGGTTTCAAGGATTAATGTCGGTTGTCGGTTGTTTTAGCTAACACAACAAACAAGTAACTCTAACACAAAGGGAAGGACCTCCGGTACAGTGAGACCTCCTTTTAAAATCACAAAAACATTTGCAGCTCACAGCCTTCGTTTTGCGTTTTTGTTGCAGCTGAGTGCATTTACAGTTCAAAATTCCTCCTATGGTAGTAAAACAAACCCAAAACTACCCAACGACGACATCTGTGAAGCTCGACAGTTTCTTGTTCACGCGAGTGCATAAATTAACCTAGTTATTACGTGGTGTTTGGTCGGAGTTCGATTCAACTGAGTGATTCCGGCCTCCATTTTGTTTTACACAAACTCATGATGACGTCTGACATAGTTTGCTAGTGACGTGTCTTTTTGTGCATGATGTGGTGATCTACCTGATCTAAATTTAGATCCAAAAATAGGTCAAGACCAGCCGGGTCCGAGTACGAAATTAATTCGTAAACAAATCGCAGTTCTTGACTCTTTGGGTGCAAGTCAATGAAACTTGGTAGTTCTTCTAAGACTAACGGATAGCTGCCTGAGGTATGACTAAAAGTCCCAGGGGCTCCGTGCACCTGGATTTGACAAGTTCAGCACCTTTAACAAATAAAAGAATCTTACAATGGAGGAACATTTACAGAACTTACTAACTGGAAGCCTGAAGTCGTAAATCAGGGGTGTCGGGGTGGGAGGGCTCTTATTCAGGAGATAGGGGTGGGGGGAGGGGTTCACTGTGCCACGGTAGTTACGGTGTAAAGGTAGGTGACTACCTTGTGAGTGAACACGCGTAAATACCCCCATAAATACGCATGCTTTCTACCGCGAGGCAAACAAACAGAGGTGTTCCTCATGTCATAAAAGATGCAAAGATGGATCAACATCTTGCATCATTGAATGCAAGAAACTTGCACGACAGAAAACAAAAGCAGACAAGACTTCCTGAATAATGAATCAAAAATATGTTCAACCGAAGTCCAAAAGTAACTAATGCATTTTGTTTAAACCCCACGTGAATTAGGCATGCTCTTCTTTCCGACTCAACCTTTATATCCCGATCCCGACCCTTCTCGCTCACACCACTGTCATTGGGTAGGACATAATAATGGCCGCAATTAGGCTGATAATTGCAATTCTGTCACATATTTCACAAAGCAGAATTATTGATACAAAACTTCGCGTGCATTTTACCTGGCCTGCATTATCTTACCAAAAACAGCAAATCGCATACTCACAATCATACAAATATAGGCCTACAATAGAGGTTCACACGGTGTTGCAAATTGACTTGCAACATCAGCATATTCTCACCCACACCAACCCACAAATACACGCATCCACGTGCAAACACCGCCCCACCCGACCTACACACACACCCTGAAATACACTCACACACAAACACATCCACACTGTGGCACACACACACACACACACACACACACACACTTCACACACACACACACACACACACACACACACACACACACACACACACACACTTTCTTTCTTGCTTTCTTTCTTTATTTGGTGTTTTAACGTCGTTTTCAACCGTTCAAGGTCATGTCACGACGGACACACACACACACACACACACACACACACACATATACACACACACACACACACACACACACACACACACACACACACACACATGCACAAACACGTCCATCCTCGGTATTTACCCTGGCACAACTTGTTTGTCTCGCGTCATTACGCT
>NC_090246.1:75332595-75335095 GCF_037325665.1 Littorina saxatilis
AGCCGATTTTTTCGATTTCTTAAAATTCGATATTCGAATCACAAAGGAGATATCAGTGTATTCTGAATTGCCTCCTGCATCCAAACAAATATAGTTTTGTTGTGTTTGACAGAAAAATGGGCTTCAAATGAAGAAAAAATGGAAAAAAGACTGATAAAATCAACATTCGTCTATTCGTTATAATGTTCTGAATAAAGAAAAATATAGTTTTATTGTGGTTGAGTGGGAATAACGCTCACAATGAACAAATTCGTAGAAACGATAGCCGGTTTTGAAACTTTTCACTTTATAGCTTCTCTCCACCTACGCTCAGATCGCAGAACGTTATACGTCTGGTGCACGCAAATGACGTCATATCGAGTGGCGAGACAGTATGAGTCTAAGCTTATGACTTCATCTTACAAAGCAAAAATGGCCTCAATCTCTCTCTTCATAGTGGTCACAGTGATGTGTGTAAACACGTTGCTCTGTGTGTGCGTGCGTGTGTGTGTGTGTGTTTTAGGAAGCTGTTCTCGCGAAACGCACTTACTCCGGAAACGTGCCAAAGTTGGTTGGTCCCTTCTTCGAAAAAGGATCTACAAAAACTCCAATAATACACAGATCTATCTATCTATCTATATATCTATCTATCTATCTCTCTATCTCTCTCTCTCTCTCTCTCTCTCTCTCTCTCTCTCTCTCTCTCTCTCTCTCTCTCTGTCTTCTGCGGGCGCGTGCTCCGTTTTGTCTGTGTCTGAGTGCAGGTGCGAGTGTGTGTGAGTGAATGTGTTTTTGCAGGCGTGTATGCGTGTGTAGACTGCTGTTTTGAGAAGCTGTTTCAGCTCATCGCGCAAAAAAACAGGAGAAAACACGGGTACATAGATTTGATATCCTTTCAGATTTTTCTTGTTAAGGCCAAAAAAAAAAAATAGGTCTGTTTACGGTAACCCGACCGACCCTATTTTTTTCGCGCGACCCTAGACTTTTTTTGGCATTTGGGAAAAAAAAAAAAAAAAAAAAGTAAAAATATGGTTTTGGGGAAAAAAAAAAAAAAAATCCCGACCTACCGACCCTATTTTTTGGGCCTATGTTACCGTAAACAGACCTATTTTTTTTTGGCCTAATAGGTTTGAGATAATGTGCAATTCATGGCCTTATTGAAACCCTCTGTGGATACAGATCTATTTTGTTTTTCTTCGAGTGCAAGTGCTGTTCTAGTCCTCAGATGCTCGCGCTCGTATGCGTTAGCAGATATTGTGAATGTGTGTGTGTGTGTGTGTGTGTGTGTGTGTGTGTGTGTGTATATATATGTGTGTGTGTGTGTGTGTGTGTATGTGTGTGTGTGTGTGTGTGTGTACGTACGTGTGTGCATTCGGAAGGTAAAAGGAAAGCGGAAGTATACAAGCGTGCATTCGCTTGACTGAATGGTTAATCACGCTTCAGCGTTCTTGTTTTAATTATAAACTCTTGGTGTTTTCCGTAATCAAAATCAACCGGACGATTAGCAACTTACCCGTACCCGCATTACGCACCTACATTGATCCAAACTCGTTCATGGCAGACTCCGCTTCTCAAACTGCATTATGCAGTGCCGTGGCACAGCTCCTAAAAGTGGTCCGGCCATAAAAAAAATAAAAAGGTACTTTTCCCGGGAAACGAAAAACGTGAACTAAGGTAGATAACTCAGATGTCTCTTCAGTGCAAAACGCGATGGCTCAGTGGATCAGTAATGCGTCTCAGTCGGTGCATACGCAGTTTGCCTTTTAGTTTTACTTTAGATTTAGATCTATAGTCTTCACTTGTGAATGTCAATTAGTGACAATTTCTCGCTTAACGCTGTCATTGTGCGATCTAAGTCACGACCCCTCCTTCCTCCTAACACAGCGCTGAAGCTTATGAAGACGATTTCTTTTTTTCTTTTTTTAACAAAAAACTGGTCCGGCCATTGCCGGAGTGGCCGGTAGGGCTGCTACGGCCCTGTTATGTCACGCCAGGTATACGACTTTCTGCCGCAAAATCATGTATCTTCATACAATATGGCACATAAAAAAGAAGGTCTCTAAATTTGATCGCACTAAACGTTCCCCGTATGAATGACTGGCATTTAGAAAGAATCGTTTAGCTGCGTACAGACGTGTTGATCAAAGCACTATCAATTTATCAAAGGTCAATAAACGGCAGATAAAAAATCGTATTCAAATACAGGGTACACACTCGCAAAAAAGAAATGCTCGGCTAGTTAAACTGTACATGAATAAGCGTCAACTTTCTTCACGCTTTTGACGAGGGAGACATACCACACCTCTTTTCGTTTAAAGGCACACTCCTTCTAGTGTGTGTGTGTGTGTGTGTGTGTGTGTGTGTATGTGTGTGTGTGTGTGTGTGTGTGTGTGTGTGTGTGTGTGTGTGTGTGTGTGTGTGTGTGTGTGCGTGCGTTTAAGTCTACCTATGATCATGAGCTGGTGTTAGCGGGGGAGGGAACGGCCAGAGGGGATTTGGGAGGGAGAATATTTAGGGAGTC
>NC_090246.1:75337595-75370095 GCF_037325665.1 Littorina saxatilis
CTTATTCTTCGTCATTGTTTTTATTCCAAAACCATACACATATGTTATATTTGGATTACAAACAAGCTCTAAAAATTAAAAATATGAAAATTATGATTAAAATTAATTTTCCGAAATCGATTTAGAAACAATTTCATCTTATTCCTTGTCGGTCCTTGATTCCAAAAACATATACATATGATCTGTTTGGATTAAAAACAAACTCAGTACGCTAAAAAGATTAGAGATACAGAAAAGTGTGCTATCCTGCTCAGCGCGACCATTACCGCACTATTCTGGCTTGTCGATTTCACTGCCTTTGCCACGAGCGGTGGACTGACGAAACTACGAGTATGCGGTCTTTGTGAAAAAATGCAGTGTGTTCAGTTTCATTCTGTGAGTTTGACAGCTTGACTAAATGTTGTTATTTCGCCTTACGCGACTTGTTTCTTCTCCACTGTTGTATATAGCTGCGGGAGATTCAGCTGCGATGGAAAACAAAGAGGTTTTATTTAGCACAACTGCGTAGGGCCATCCGGAAAACAGAAAGGTTCCTTGCAAAGAAACATTGCAACGCAGCAATGGCTTGATTAATGTTCTATGAATTTTATCCGGCTGTTGTTCTAGTAGCGCGTCGATTTGGATGGTATCGATGGTGAATTGCAAGGATTTGTTCACCTTACGCTTTTCGTTGCTCGAAAGGGAAAACAAACCACATCCTATTGTTTTTCTCGGGTACTGTTTAGCCCACATTATTGCGAGCAAGACTATCTGCATGACATTTCGTTTTCTGTGAAGTTATAGTCGTACTTTTCAAAGCCAGAGCCCACCACGAAGACGTACGCCTTATACAAATACCATAAGTCACGTCTATATTGCTAACAACGGTTCACTTCCCACTGAACATCTGTCAGAGACGTATCACTCGTTTGTCGGAAGGGTTTGACTACCGCGATCAATACATTCAACATATCGAAAAGAAAACACACACTTGCACACACCAATTGGTGATAGAAAACGAAACGTGATCTCTACTGGAGCGCTTCTGAGACGGGTCACCATGCACCGTTGTAACGCTTCTTACCAAGGTAATAATGAACGTCAATCTCACATCAGGAGAAATATCAGCTTGGCTTTACAGGTATAGGGCTAGCATTAATGCAAACGTCAATAAGGTGTCGGTTACGAAAACGTTACCCTACGTTTAAGCATTCAGAAGGTAAGGGCGCAAACGTAGGGGTGTATTGCCTGTGATCCTGCATTGAACCAGTCATCAACGAGGGCGGGGACGTATAGCTCAGTTGGTAGCGCGCTGGCTTTGTAGCCAGTTGGTCGCTATCAGCGTGGGTTCGATCCCCACGTTCGGCGAGAGATTTATTTCTCGGAGTCAACTTTGTGCAGACTCTCTTCGGTGTCCGAACACCCCCGTGTGCACACATGCGCACGAAAAAGATCCTACGTTCACAGCGAAAGTCTCAGGGCTTGGAAAACACGAAGACACGCATGCATCATCCCTCGTCTCTGATTATCATGATCGTATCTCGATACTTTGACGAGACAAACCCAATGCTGGTGTGTCGAAGAAGACAGCCACAGCGGGCTTGTTCGAATCAAAAGTATCACACCATATCTTCAGCGTATTACCAATACCTGTCCCAATATAGACCAGTTGGTCTAAGAGGACGTTAAACCCAAATAGTCAGTCAGTCATCAACGTCAGTAGTATAAGACAAGAACACGTGGTTTAGTACATACACCCCTAACTCTGTTTATATGTCCTTAACTTGTTCAGCTCATTCGCAAATGAACAAGCATAGGCGAAGACGAAATGATGAAATGTGTATTCTCTGTTTCAATTCAAAAGGATTATAAGGTCATTTCAAAGTATCTTAATTTGCAACAACAGAAAATTGTGAAAGCTATGGTTGACGAGGTAAGCAAATTCGACTATTTTCGTTATAACAAAATGTAACAAATGGACAGTCCATAGGCATAATGTTACTGACAACAGGTTTTCCAGTACATTTTTCCGTCCACTGTCGCGCGTCCAGATGAGTTATCCGTTAGTGTTGATACAGCAAACCCTTCAGATGACCCTTGGTAGCCAGCGAGAAACTGACAAGTGCAAATCAAATCAATAGCCAACAGCGAGCAAATCGCGGTCTGTTTGTCAACTTCTGGCTGCCCGTTTGTACCAAGTTGCCCTGCTGTGATAACAACAAATTATCAGCATAAAGTCCAACCATCGATGTTTGGAAACACGGGGCTACTTGTAGTGTCCATAACAATGACCTGACACTTCATCGCGGTCAAGTGTCCGTGTAGAGTAGAGAGTTGGGAGTGGGCTAGTAACTGGAGGTAGGTGGTATGAGAAACAAACATTGAGGAGTTTGTCAGAAGGCAGCAACCCATTTCGGTTGTTGGAATCAAAGCAACGCATTCTAGCAGTCAGCGCCTTGTAGCTTGAACAATATATGGACAATGAGACATCTTTGTGTGCTTACATATTTTGAAAGTACTCCGACGACGCACTTGTAGAGGGGGGGGGGGGGGGTGGGGGTCTGATACACTCATGCATAGGCTACAACTAACAAGGGGCTATAATGTCCAACACATGAACTCTCATATCCGCGACATTGAAAGGGCAGCTGTCGGGTTGTGGCTCTCAAAATCTGTTCCTTAGAATGAGTTATAATGTAACTGAAACTATACTTAAAAGTTACTTGGTGATTTTGACAGCTTCATAACACAAGTCCGAAGACTTTAGACATGCTACAATGTCTTTAATCGAAGAAAGTTTGCATTCTTGGCCGAGTCAATGCAGCCCGCTCGAAAATTACTTCCCTTGGAAGCGTGACGTCAGCCGCGGAATCGGCCGGGTTGAACGGTGCTCTCTTTATGCCGTGTAATGGGCGCAATCGGGTTGTCTAGTCAAGCCCTCAAGCATACTTCACGGGTAGGTGAAGAGAAACTTAGGATGGGGTGACTTCTCCCAGGCCAAAATTTCGCAGTAAAAAACGGAGTTCATAACATGTCTTCCGTCCCCCTCCTGCTTTTGTTCCACTTGAACCCTGTTTTTGTTCAACTTATTGGCATATATTGTCACGCGTCGAGGAACACAAACACACACACACAAACACACTCACACACACAGACACACATACGTGTTATCACACACACACACACACACACACACACACACACACACACACACACACACGCACACACGCACGATAACCATCACAAACACAGTTTGACAAATTCATCTTTGATTTTTTGCGGCCGAACCCCCCTCCCCCTGACTGACTGTCTTTAGAACCGAGACCAAGACTTTGCCAGCAAAAAGGAAAAGAGTGGACAATGACGCCATGAACATAACTATGACGCATGACATACGTTAACACTAATGACGCGGTGAGGAGAGAATGATGTTCAAAGTTTCGCAAGCCCCGACTGCCAGGGTCCTCGATGGCTCATAGGATATCTACAGTTTTCCGCCGTTTTTAACGACTTCTTTTAAAGTAAGACGACTCCTTTTAAGTTTGGTATTCCAAAAGTACCCCATGGCACGACTCGAGTGGCAATAGACCACACTCTGCAGTTCCCGTCTCAATTCGATCCAATTGCTCAAGACAACAATGTTGAGGAAGGAAAACACTTGATTTGACAAGTTTTGTGAGACTGCGTGCTATTTTCCGCCTGTGCTTTGTGGCTAACTGTAGGCGTTTGTAAATTAATCGTTTCGCTAAATTTGGACAAATTATACAAATGGACTGTTATATGTCCGTCCTTTTGTTGTTGTTGACCCAACATTTTAACTCTGTCTCTCCGTGTATGTGTGTGTGTGTGTGTGTGTGTGTGTGTGTGTGTGTGTGTTGTGTGTGTGTGTGTCTGTCTGTCCGCTGTGTCTTAGACTACAAGTGTAAACACCTCGTACTTGGGTGACTGACAGATTTACAATGACACCCGATAATCTTCATATTGATCAGCTCGATAAACTCCCTGTCTGTCTGTACATCTGTCTCTAATTGTCTCTGTGTCCGTCCGTTTGTCTGTCTGTCTTTCCCTCTCCATATCTCTTTCTCTTTCTCTCCGTCTCCTCTCTGCGCGTCTCTCCTTATCTCTCTCAGTCTCTTTGTCTGTCAGTTTTTCTGTCTGTGTCTGTCCGTCTGACTGTCTGTTTCTCGCTGTGTCTTAGACTACGAGTGTAAACACCTCGTAGGGGAAGGGCTCCTAATATGGACCACTTTTTGTTTCATGCTGATAACTAGCTTGTTTTCTTGCGAAGAAGTTTCATTTTGTGTTTGGTAGTCCTTCTCTCTTAGGTTAACCGTTAGGTCTAATTAGAGTAAAATAGCTTTGAGTTTGATAGACACAAATTAAATACAGCAAAAATTAAATACAGAAAAAATCACAAAGGTTCCATATTAGGCGCCTAAATTATGGACCAGTGAAGCGGCCTTCACGAATCACTGTAAAAAAAAACCTATATTTCAAAATAACATGATACAACTTAGTGTCTGTCTGTCTGTCTGTGTCTGTCTGTCTGTCTGTGTCTGTCTGTCTGTCTCTCTCTCTCTCTCTCTCTCTCTCTCTCTCTCTCTCTCTTTTTTTTCTCTCTCTCTCTTTCGCGCGCACGCGCGAGTCTATAGGTGCGGGCTTATATAAGTCGTTTACGGACAAAAAACACGGGTACAGCTAGTACATAAAGAAACTTATCTCTATATATATATATATATACGACTAGTGTCTGTCTGTCTGTCTGTCTGTCTGTCTGTCTGTCTGTCTGTCTGTCTGTTCGCGATGCACGGCCAAAGTTCTCGGTGGATCTTTTTCAAATTTGGACACCGTATTCAGCTACACCCCGGACACAACCTCATCGATGAGATATTTCAACACGTGCTCTCAGCGCGCAGCGCTGTGCGCGCTGAACCGATTTTGTTTTTGTTTTTTTGTTTGTTGTCGGGATCCACTACCACTAACTCTTCCTTATCTTCTCCAGTGTTTTCAGCCGCGATTATCTCCCTTCCTCCGTGTGGCGTCAATCCATATTCCCGTTACTACGTTACTATTTTTAGAAGGTCACTGCACGTTACTATTTTTAGAAGGTCTCCAGTGTTTTGCGCGTTCATCTCCTTTCCTTCGTGCGCCGGCAAAGCCGGCGTACACCCGGCAAAGCCGGGTCCCAGGCGCAGCCTGGTATTCGGCTCTACTTCTTCCCGGCGAAGCCGGTACCCGGCGAAGCGGGTAATCATCTAGTAAATCTATACATTGATAACATAAATAATTAACAACAGATCGTCACTCGAACGATCTGACATATAAAGGCACATACTTATCTAGAAACACGAATCGTTTATAATATAATTATATAAACAGCTTTTCATCAAGTACGTATTAAAACTTACGGGTTATAGCCGTTGATACGGAAGATTTGCGATCTCTCAAGGTCCAGTTTATATGGCGACGTCTCAGGATCCGGCCAGTCATCCTTGTCCCAGTCTTCCAAACGCAGACGATATGGGATCCACATTAAATCTCTTTCCGGGAAATACCGTGGCGAACCCATTTTAATTCGATTAAATTGTGAACTTCAGTCAAGTGGACTTGAACATAGCAAAGACGCGAGTTTTCCAATGTAACAGTCACAAAAATGACTCGTGGATGAAGTGTTTGACAGGGGAGGAAGAACACTCATGAATGTACCTTCAGTCAAGAGTTCGTTGTTAGCACTCCCATGTGTGTTAATGGTCGAGGTTCGCTTCAAAAGACAGACGTTTGCTTTAAAAAAAAATTTTAAAAAAAATCAGCATTGGTATTACTTTTAACCAACGGATTTCATTCTTGGAATTTCAATCCAAATCTTTATGAACTATAGAAACATGTCCTTAACCAGTTGACATAAACAAAAACAATGTCTGTCCGGCCTTGTCTGTTCTTCGAGACTGTAACTTAAAATGTAAGAAACTGAGACAAATGTCAATGAATTCGATTGTTTACGCAGGCAGATCCACAAGGAGTTCAGTGTAAAGCGCATGCGCAACTGACTAAAAGTGTTCACATTTTGACTGGTACTCACACGCTATAGGATGAACGCAAAGAGTCTAATCTCCCCATCTCAGCTGTGTCTTAACTGATTCACGAAACACTCCGATCGTCACTGACTGAAAGTCCTTAATATGTAAGTGGTGACCACATGTACAGTCAATACACACACACAGAAACCACAAAGATTTGCATCTCAGCACAGGTGTCACCCTGGCAGAAATCACCGAAGCACTTCGTCCCTGTATTTCCGCCTCGTTTCATCCACTTCCTTATACTAACTCAACCTCCTGGTGCAATGCCACCGTACCATGCTTCACAGATCAGTCCATCTGGTCATCCATATACGAACTTGATTGCTGTCTGACCGGTCTGAACCCTACTCATCATTCGTTCGCTTGCTCACCCGTGAAGTTCACGCCTCTTGTGCATCATGATACAGACTTGAGTTAACAGCGGGAATATGAAGAAAACAAGGAGAGATGAGACCTTCGGAGTCCGCATTCGGTGGACCATGAGAAGGCTTAGGGAAATCAAAACTTTAGGGCTAGTTGGCTAAATATGCAGTATGATGAGGATCAGAATAGTCAATGAACCGTGATTCCCCCGAAAGGGTACAGACTGCGAGTTTTCACAAGGACTGAACACACTGATTTAGCCCCGATTAATTACTGAGTTTATTGTTGACTGCCCATGGGTTGAGGTTTCCGAGCAATGGAACGGACGAGAAAAAAAACTGCACAAAAACGTAAAACTGCACGACATACCAGTAGACAAGCACGTCTTGCCGACCTTTCCGCCATTTACTACAGCTTGGCTGGCTATGTTAAACTCCAAATCTGTTTTCTTCTACTCACAATGTAAACAGAAAAACAAGAAAGGCATGGCAGTTTGTGAGTATGAATACACGCATAGGGAAGGCTAAGTCGTTAAAATCACATAAGCTGACATTCCCACGACCCTCGAGGACATATGACTTCTGTTACTCCTGTGAAAAAGCAACATGTTTACTTAATATACATAATCTGGCATGTCAATGGAGGTAACGTTAACACACACACAAAGAGGAGAAAGGTTATGTCTTTTTAAAATTGAGACATTGGCAGCGAACCAGCAGAATATTTCAGCAAGCGAAGGCAGGCTTAACATTCTAGCTTTTAAAAGGACAAATCTTTTCATTTACTAAACCGAAAAGAAAACTCATCCCCTGATTTTAAATCAATCACATACGTTTTCGTTGAACGTTTTCAATTATGAACACACGATTTGCAGTTGACGAAGAAAACATCTCGGTGCTGAAAGTAACAGGACTAGGCAAGCAGCCAGTATGGATAATTGCCTAGTTATTTGACGACATGGAGAAAACAGATACAATTACGTTGCTTTTTTGCAACTGGTTTACTAACCAAAAAACTACGAAATGAACATTTAAAAAACAAACACAAGTATCACAGGTCAGTAAATAATACTGTATCTGAGTCTGAATATTTGAAGAACACAACAGGAAGGCCATCACAAACTAATGTCACGTTCTTCACATACTGCAGTTACCATGCTGCGTCCAGTCAAGCCTACTATAGACTATCGCATTTAACCGATTTTCAGTTTTTCACGTTAGCGAGGCTCGATCCTCACATACATTGCTTCTTTTGACCACGACACAAAACCAACCTTTCCTTTTCACGACTGAATTGCCGTTATCAGTTCGACGCTGCAGAGCAAAGCTCATGCACAAGCAGTGAAAACAGGCCGGGTTCTTTCGAAATCGCATATATATATTTTCTCGTAGTCCAAAAACGAGCATCAAACAAATAAAAACACTTTTTTTGTTTATCCGTTGCTGTTGTTGTTGTTGTTGTTGTTGTTTTTCTTTCTCTCCAGTTTAAAGTCCTCCTGTGCTTTTAAACATGATTCCGTTGTTGTTAAACAAGCCATTAGTTTTGTCTTGTCTGAGTTCGACTATTTGTTCGTGCAGACACTTCGAATGCCAATCGTGTTCACATTTTGAAATCTGATTGTGAAACATCACATGACAATATTCATGCTTGAATGAAAAAGATTACCTAAACTCATACACAGGACACAGGCTTTTGCATATTAATGTTTCGACCGGTTCCGAGGTTAAAAAACGGTCATACACGTAAAATTCCACTCGTGCAAAAAACATGAGTGTACATGGGAGTTTCAGCCCACGAACGCAGAAGAAGAAGAAGAAGAAGAAGAAGACCGGTTCTGACAACAGAAGAATGGGCGATCTCTGGAGCTCAACCGTTTAATAAAATGCTCCAGAGGAGATCAATATGATTATTTATTTGCAGACTGCACCTTTGAACGCCGTATGAAAAAGTATTGTCACCAAGATATGCAGCTGTCATGTATCCAATGTTAAATCTTCTGTCAATACTGATATTTTTTAAACACGTTATCTTGAAATCTGCAAGCCTCCGCAGACTAGCTTGTGAAGAATTCTGAAAGCGATAGCCCTATTGGGTGGGAGGGGGGGGGGGGGGGGCGGGGGTGTGCAAAGGATATACCGTGTAACGTTCTTTTTATTAAACATTAATAAGCGTGTAAATGAATGCGAGATATGGCGTGTACGCATGTGTATGTGTGTGTGTGTGTGTGTGTGTGGGGGGGGTATGTGTGTGACGGTGTATGTTTGTGTGTGTGTGTGTGTGTGATTGTGTGTTTTTGTATAAGTGTGTGTGTGTGTTTGTGTGTGGGGGGGAGAGTGTATGTGGTTGTCCGTGTTTGATACCCCACATGACAAGTATTATAGATCTAACTGCAGCAGTGTTACTCGCGTGATGGGTTTTGCAAAATGTAGATAAAAACAGAGATAGCTCGTAAAAAAAGGAAAACAACCAACAACACTAATACAAAATACACTAATACAGTTTCACCTGAAACTGTGAAGTGCCGATTGTCTAAATATGTTGCGCTAACGGATTCAATTCCAAGCACACATTCACACACACGTGCGCACGTAGGCACCAACAGACTCATGCATATTACCGCCACCACCACCACAGCTACAACAACAACAATAACAACAACTACATTACAACAAAGACAACAACAAGAACAGCCGTTGTACACCCACATATACGTATATATGTTCTGCCAAAACAAATACCAGCTGAAGCAAAACGGAATATTCTAAACACGTTAAACTCCAAGTTACAAAGATTCTTTACAAACACGCATAATACGTATACAGTATCAATTACTATATCATTAATCGCCTGTCAAGTCCACAAAGCACACATAAACCTAAATGCCGAGCTATCAATGCTAACGGATACATAGCGTCAATCACATTCAAAAATCTCGTGTCAATATGGATTGAAATGCAGACATCATCCCTAATGCCGAAGAATGCTCATTTTATCCGGCCGTCACATATCTAGCTCAATGTCTACCAGGCCACGACTGGTCTATTGCTACATACGAGTTATCATTTAGTCATGAAAGAGGGGATAGCTAAACCAGCCTTGTGTGGCAACGGGTGATTTAATGGAATACGACAGATAGCGAAGGTCCTATATTGCAATCAATAAAGGATTTGGAGGATTTGCAAGAAATGTGTATCATGTATAGTACACATTAAATACATAATTGTATTCAGTATGAGAAAGAAGTCACAAAATAGGTCTCCATGGTCGGATATTAAAAGAAGGAAAAATGAAATTATTTGAGGATGAACGAAGTAAACAATAAAACAGTAGCCCTTAACTTGCCGAAAAGTTTAGTGCGAAATTTAAAAACAAACAAACAAACACGCAAAATAATGTGTGTTTGTTTGCCGAAAAAAGGCTGCACAACATCTTGAGTTCTGCTTTTGACACAGTCTGGCAATAACACACAAACAAGATGTATCAAGTACCTATAAGCTCTTGCTTCAAGTTTTGTTCACAGATGACCGGCAAAACCGTGTACAAGTGCGGAATGCTACTGTGGACTGCCAGATGGACTAATCATCCGAAAGAGAACTAAGCTACTCTGGGGAGTGCGAGCAAGAAAGTCATAAATCATTGAAGGTGTAAAACGCGATCGCGTTAAGTATCCGAGTCCCTGATTATTCCGGTGGCCGCGTAGTGCTTTGCTATAGATCTGGTCTTAATAGACACATTTGTTGTTGTTGTAATTTTGTATACCTGACCTTGAGTATTTTATTTGTGGGAAAATAATCTCCTCACTGTTGCTACTTTCAGCCGATCTCTCTCTCTCTCTCTCTCTCTCTCTCTCTCTCTCTCTCTCTCTCTCTCTCTCTCTCTCTCTCTCTCTCTCTCTCTCTCTCTCTCTAATCACTATTGTCACAGCGCCCTTACCACGCTATGCGACACCTGGTTGTCTGCAACAAACCGATCTGAAATCAGTGGTGCTGTGTTTCTTGACTTTAAAAAAGCGTTTGATCTTGTTGATCATTCAATTTTATTGAAGAAATTACAGTTGTATATCAGAAACAGTTCAGTGTGTAACTTTTTTGCTTCCTATTTACAGGACAGATCTCAATATACTGCCCTAAACTGTAAAATATCTACTGAGGAGACTGTGAAATGCGGGGTGCCTCAAGGGTCAGTGCTTGGGCCGATCTTGTTCTGTCTGTATATCAATGATCTGCCACTGCACATTTCTGATAGCAATGTAAGAAGTGATTTTTTTGCTGACGATTCTTCTCTTCATTCAAGTGGAAAGTCTGTTCCAGTAATAGAGTCCTCCCTTCAAACAGCTTTAAACGATGTAAATAACTGGTGTAGTGCCAATGCTATGCTTGTCCATCCAATAAAAACTAAAAGTATGGTAATTGCAACCAGACAAAAACACCAGATTTCTCCACTCAAACTAAATCTTATTATTGGTACGCAATCAATTGAACAAGTTCAACAGCATCGCGTTTTAGGGGTAATTATTGATTGTGAATTCAAGTGGCAGGCACAATTACAGCATATTTGCAAGATAGTAGCCAAGAACGTTTTCCTCCTATCCAAGTTAAAGCAATTTACGGACAGAAGGACGCTGGAAATGTTCCACCATGCTCATGTAATGCCTCACATCAATTATGTTTCGACGCTCTGGGATGGCAGCAGTGATGTCCACTTGAAAAAGTTAGACTCTCTCTATCGTCGCTCGGCTAAACTCATCGTAAAGGATAATGCCCCAACAGATATGAAATTAAAAATGCTTAACTTTCTTCCACTGGAAAAGCATCTTAAGTTAAAAACAAAGCCATTTACATGCATACATTGTATTACGGTAAAGTGCCGATTTACATTACATCATTATTTAATAAAGCTACCGACAGATATGGGTCGGTCAACTTGATCCCACCGATTCCACGAATTGACCTTTATAAGACCAGTCTTGCTTTTTCGGGTACATCAGTTTGGAATTCACTTCCATCATCCTTTAAGCACTTAAAGTCATTAAAAAGTTTTAAAAAATGTGTCAAAAAACACTTAATGTCTGAGTAGTTTAATGCGTTTTGATTTACCACAGGTAGTATTACGTCAAAGATATGCTGTGCATTGTATGTTCTGAACATATTTTTGTTGTACTATTGCTACATGTTTGATTGCTACCAGCTTGTACTTATAATTACTTTCATAGTATGCATTTGATTTTATGAATAACCACATATGTATGCTCTTCATGCCTCATCTTCATCATCATTATCATCATCATCATCATCCAGGGGCGGACGAGGGGGGGGGGGGCACAGGGGGCACGTGCCCCCCCCCCGAAAAAAAAAAGAAGAAGAAAAAAAAAGATTTTTCTATGCTGATTCTATGACCATTTCTAAGTTCAAATGGCACCAGATGGCACCATTTTGCTTCTTTGGGCAAACATTTTTTCCGGGGGAACATGCCCCCGGACCCCCCTCGCAAATTCGGGCGCTTCGCGCCCATCACATTCACTTTCGATTCAAAGTGCCCCCCCCCCCCCTTACAAAGCAACTGATCCGCCCCTGTCATCATCATCATCTTCATCATCATTATCATCATCATCATCATCATCATCATCATCATCATCATCATCATCATCATCTTGATCATCACGTGCTGAAGTTTTCTGACCTCCTTTTGTTGGTAAACTTTTTAACTTTTTAATTTATAATTTTTCAATTTTATCATTGTGTGTCTGTGCGTCCCAAGGACAGATTGTAAGAAAAGGCGTAGCCTTAAATCTTAATCCTTGTTAAATAAAGTTCAATTCAATTCAATTCAATTCAATTCTCTCTCTCTCTCTTTCTCTCTCTCTCTCTCTCTCTCTCTCTCTCTCTCTCTCTCTCTCAGTCTCTCTCTCTCTCTCTCTCTCTCTCTCTCTCTCTCTCTCTCTCTCTCTCTCTCTCTCTCTCTCAACGCACGATGTAAGCGTAATGATAAACGTGCGTACCTAACGACTGCGTGTGCATGAGCATACATGTCAGCCTGTTCCTATACTTGCGCACGTATGTCTATAAGTGCATGTTTGTGTGGCTGTCAGTTAGAATTTGCTTGTGCTAGCAATATGTTTAAGGCGTGACAAATAGTAACCGTTTTAGCCTTTTTCAAACACAATTAGCAATCTAGAATTGTTAAAAGGTAATTTTATTTGTCATCACAGCCTAAGAATTATCCTTTTACATTTATCAAAGAGGAATATCTTGAAGGTAAAAACGAATCAAAAGGCAAAGGGCATAACTTTGTATTGAGACAGTTTAAACACGCAGACTGCAAACAATGCTAAACGAGGAGGCAGACAACTGTTGTGACGGACGGTAATAATGAAATAATCAAGAAGCTGCGCATCCTTTACTCAAAATGTCTGCAACGATTACGGGCTCAGGGACATCATCTGCAAAATGTCGACGAGTCGTGTGGTATATTTTGTATGCGGAAGATAAGTAAATCACGTGAAAAGAACAGAAAAAGAAAAAAAAACAACGAAGGTTGCAACTTACTGTCCCTTTGGTCCTCGGATGAGGGGAGGAAGAGTTAGCTCCCTTACGGTGCATTCTGTGAACGTTGCCTCCCTTTCCCGTAACGGGGTGTCTCTTCCAATATGCTGAGTATTCATCCTTGGGAGACCTAAGGTCTTGTCCTAAGTTCACAAATGAGAAATGGAGAAACCTTATAGCACGTTCTCATAGGTTTTCACTGGTCCCATCCTTTGCTGTGCCTCAGTAGCCATTTCATCACAGTTTCAAAATTAAACTGACTGTTGGACAACCTCTGAACATTGTTTATTGCTATTTCATTACCACCAGAAAATGTTACTTTCTTGGCCCTCTGTGGTTTCTTATCCTTGAATTTACGTGGTTTTTTTTAGATCATACAGCGGTGAAGTGCACGGTCTTCGGCATTTTTGTTTTTGACATTCCACAGACCAATCGTGGCACAAGCAAACCCAACAAGAAGCCACTTCCGGCCCACGAGGCTTTGTTTTAAAGTTCCTCGGTAGTTTATTGATTACAGGTTGAAGAAATGATATAACGATGAACGAATTCGCAACCCTCTCTCCTACCCTTGCAGAATGTCAAGACTGAAACAAGCAGCAGAGACGAAAGTTTCACACACTGGTATCAGTCTGTCGATCCATCAGCATCAGCTCCTGCTGGCAACAAACAACATCATATTGATGGGCCAATCTCTGCGATCCTCTCGCTCAGGAAATTGCTTCGTTAAGTCACATGCCGCTCCACGCTATTGTTCAATGTCTGAAACGATTTGAGTCGGTATGAGAACTTGAAGTCAGTGCATTGCTCTCAAAATTATCACTAAGCCTGCGTCGACTGTAGATGTTAAGATTGTCAGCTCGTTCAGTTCAGTTTGGTGAGAATCTGCCAGGAGCTCCTATGTACAGTTGGCTAACGTGTACAGACGTCTGAGAGACTGATTTTGATGTTAGTGCCGTGACTCTTCTAATGGTAATGCAATTATATCAAATTGGTCCCTGATCCTTTTTCTGTTTCCACAAGGTTGAATTCCAGTGACGCGAGGTATATTTCTATAGCAGATAAGACCGCACCAATCATCGTGTCTTGCTTCATTTGCAGGGAGTAGAATTCCAAAGCAAATGAAGGATCCAGTAGATATTAGTGTTCTACGTACCGTGCCAAGTCCAGATCAAATTTATGAATAAGCGCGTACGCTGACTTGACTGAAACTGGTACCACTTACTTTTCTCGGTTTCTTCTGTACATTTCAGAAGCGTGAACTACGACACTTATTTATTTCGTTTAGTTTTAGAATGAAAAAAAGACCTGATTTTTAGGCAACCATCTTGATGATTCATACTTCATACTTCATACCATTTCTGCTTGGATATAATTTAACCAACTGAAGAGAGTTCCTGTTCAACCTACAACCTTTCAAGTTAGTTCTGGTATGAGACAAAATGTTTCGTACTCGTATCGCCAACATTACCTCGTGCCACCATGGCTGGAGCAATTGGACACTAGACACTAATCCAAAACGAGTGTGTGCGATACACTTCCCATAACCGACAAGAAAACCATAAGAAGGTCCACAGTTGCCCACTTCTGTCACATGTACCGGTCTTAATTGCCTGCTCCACGGTACACTCGTGTCAATGGTTTATTGGTAGCACATTTACTCGTGTGAATGTTTCATTGCTAGCAGATTTACTCACTGTTTCGTCCTTGGCTCAAAGAAACAAGAGAATCAGCATTTGCTTGCTAATGCAGGCACTTGGCGAGATCAAAGAACAAATTAACGAGGAAGGTTACATTTCCAGCGTAAGCGCATACTGCTTACTGTTAAGGTCTGCGGTTTTCACAACACTCTCCATAGAAAATTGAAAACAGTGAGCATGCATGCTTACGTATTAAGTTGCACAGACTTATTTGTGCAGTACGTACATTTGACAGCCATCACAAGGGTAACCAGCTCCATGGTAAATCGAATATATTGCACACACAAAATCGTTATTTCCAAACTCAAAAAGCTTCAATGATGCCATTTAGACACTGCATTTACTTTGTATTTAACTGCCTTGACCGATATTTTGGAAATATGTTAACCGATAAGACATTCCTTCCCGAGCTTCTTAGACATTTCCATTTCCTCGAGTGTAAATCTTCAGTTTAATCCTATAATGGCTCGTGAGCATTAAGTTTGTAGCACTGCACTTGATAACTTCCTCGTTTTCTCGAAATGCGTGATGAATATAAAGTGTCAGCCGGGGCATGGAGTACATGGATTAGGGATATGCATAACAAGCCATTACTTGATATTCAATTTGTTGACAGCTCTGTTGAGGACCCCAGAGCACAGAGCATGTGTAGATGATTACGCTTATTAGGCTACACAGAAAATCGATATCTACATGGGTAGCGAAATGGGCCGCGTCAAATGTAAGGCTGTGTGTGTATCTATTTTTGGAACATCTCCAGTGCTTTTAACATGGTAAGATAAAGATCCATTAATCAACACTGTCTGGTTTTGCATGTGAGTATCTAAATATCAATTTTGACATCGACCTCTTTATGGCTTACTCGGACAACATCGAATGCATTATCATGAATTATGTAAAATATTATGGCCGATTATTCTGATAGTTGAAGTAAACTGCATTGTGTATTTTTATTTCAAAGGACGATTGTATATAATAGAAAGTTTTCATGGCTGAATATACGGTGTGGTCGTAAAATTATTTGGTCATGCACGAAAATGCACCAACATAATAAAATAACAATTGTGGGCACAGTGTTTTTTTCTCCCACATCTTATTAACTGTGTCACTAGAACATTGTTGTTGCTATATCAAATATCACCTTTGACAGTTCTTAATTTGACGACTTATACAGATCGTGCTCACTCATAGCTATAGATAATCGAAACTCAATCACAATCATGAAATCACTTTTAAAACAATTAGGTCGAAATAGATCACTGTGAGTCTTTTCCTTTAATTGTCATTCATTAAACGTTACATGAATCAATTTCTCTTCTTTTTTGATTCTTGATTTTAGAACGTTAGCCGGCTATCTGTGTCGGATTTCAATCAGTCACAATTTAATGTTCCTGACAATGTTCAGGTTACCTCCTGCAAAGTGAATATATTTTGCCAATAAAAGGTTAAAGCAAGTGATTCACTTACTATTAACTTCTTCCGATTTCTGAATAAAAACAGCACTATCAAAGAAAACCAATCTGAACGCTGAAAGAAAGTACTATCCTTTTTAACCTCTGACTAACAGTAGAAAGATGTGACAGCCAGTTAAGTGTCAGTAGCCTCTATGTTTTACGTTTGCAGCTTATAAATTCAACCCTATACAGTAGGACCCGTAATGACATGTAAATGCCACTAAAGTCACAAAAGAAGTAATTTCGTCTGCATTTCGGTCGTAATTTTCAAACGCATCGGGTTTTACAGACAGACATGTCCTTGTCGATCTGCTTTGGAGTTTATAACCACACGCATTCGTTGTCTTGCGGTGTCCTCGGTTTGAAGAGTTCCATTGTGATTCGAGTACCGTACGAACATCGCGACAAAGGAAGCGGAGAAGCTTCATTTACAAGGTAATGAGTATAATAAGGTGACCAATTCGGTCCGTGGCATTAGACTTTTTCTTCCCGTAAGTATCTTTTTCATCGTGGGCCGTACTGCAGACAATTACAAATTGCAAGGCCTCACTTTACCGTCACAGAGGAAAGCGCGAAAAAGTAATTTAGAAAAGGATAAAACATGAACGATGTGCCTTCCAACGCAAGTTAGTAACAAATACATGTTTATACCTATGCAGCCGATGTTGACATAAAGAAACGGCAGCCAGCACTCACATCAAACCTTTCACAAAGCACTCTCGCTTTCAGTTTGTCCAAAATCAGTCCAAGAACATCAGCGTACTTTAGCAAGAAATGTCACACTATTGCACCATAACAGCAGATCCACGCGGACTGCAAATGGAAATGACAACATGTTTCCCAGACTGAAATCTTTGATATGCTGGAACCTGCGGAGCCCAAGTGCTATAAGGTATATCCTCTGAGGGCACGTTTTTTCCCCATAACATTTGTTTGTGTTTTTCGTCAAGGCGTCATTGTGCAGCCTGAACTCGATCTGCACACTCTGATTGTGTTTAATTGAGCGAATAATCTCATGACGATAGTCCACCCAACATTATTGGGTAGAAACGATACAGAGTTTCTGACCCTCAGGCGGAACGACCTGGCTTTTGATGCAGCATTTACTGCACAGTTTATGGCTTGTTTGTTTAATCTGTTCGAGACAATTATCAACGGATGATTAGGGTCTTAACGGGAACGCTTAAAAGGAACGGACCCTCGGGGTATTCCAAGCCACTGTTCTCTACGCGTTCGATTGTGAAATAGATTTTTTTTCTTACATACTCTAGCATATCATCACATACATGTCCCTAATACCTCGTAGGTAAGCTTCCTGTGAGGACGTTAACGCCCCCCCCCCCCCCCCATCTTGTATTTCTTACATATGTCTTGATTTATTTAGGATATCCCATTGACATTTTGGATCAAAAGCAAAAAGACGGTTAGTGGTGGTTTTCGTTAGCGCTCTCTATTCTCACGGAAACAGAGCCACCGCCACCACCAACATGAATAACAACGAAGAATCGTCGACTAAGACTACGACGAAAAGAACAAAATAGCCTACAATATTATGTTGTGAAATCTGTTATAGTTCTTGGGCAACAAAAGTATTGTTTCCGGAGAAGCAATCAGGAAGATTATGTTTTCTTTGTTTATGGTCATTGAGAAATTTCTGTTGCAGTGGGAAATGAATTACTCTTCAAACACCTATTAGGGTTCATGAACGTACTCCGCCGTATTAAAAGCACACTAGGCTGATACAAAACATGCCCGGTGTAATTATTTTGCCGGCCCAGCAAAGCGGTTACACCAGTTCTGTTCTAGTTAATAATCATGCACACTATTACCTGTTGAAAAATAGTAACACATTTAGTGTCCCATTGTCGTCCCCACAATTTCAGAAAACGAACCGATTTTCAAGTACAAGCTGCCCGCTTTAATATTGTATTGTATATTTTAATACAAATAACACCTTTAAACTTGTTTTCTTCTTCTTATTGTTTTAATTTTTTTTATTATTATTATTATTATTTTGTTTTGATTTTTGTGTGTGTGTGTGTGTGTGTGGGGGGGGGGGGGGTTAGGGGCATATGTAAAAGGGGTTCTGCTAACCTCATTGTAAAATGTACTAAGTGTCATGGCTGTTTCACGTTAGTTTAATGTAAAGGGCATATTAGTTCATGCCCTTACAGCATATCGAGCACACTACCATAATATGCGCGGTAACAAAACAACAACATGACAGAATTTCTTTAAAGCAACCAAAAGCACACACGCACCGAAGCACATTTTGAAGTACTTAAGTGAAATGAGATGACCATAATTTGAATAGAAATGTTCCGTTTCAGAGCACTTCGTCATACCCAGGAGGAGAATCACAAAGAACGCACCAAGTCACATAATCGATTAATGCATATGATTATTGGGTGTCTTCGCAAATAAAATGATAGGTTTCAGGAAAACACATTTCAAAACATCCTAATTCAAAATGATGTCTATCTCCACAGACACACCAAGGCTCTTAAATGGGTTAATCATATCCTTCCGTTTGGACATAATTCCATCCAATGAAATAGCAATGTAGCAGCCCCTGCACGAAATGGGAGCTTTTTGTTGAAACTGTTTCGCGACTAATAAAAAACGCTGGCGCTGGACCCGAGTACTCTTCAGACTGGCTCGCTCCCCCAGTATGAAAGTTTTTTGTCTTGTGCACGTGGATTTAAAAAATAAAAAAATAAAAAAAATAATTTATTTATTTTACACAATTAAAAAAAATTATTGAGTAAAATAAAACATTAAAACGTTCATAATAAACAATAGTAAACAAGAATTAAACAAGAATTAAAAAAAAATTTGACCGCCCATGCCGGGAATCGAACCCGGATCACTTGGATTTAAAAAAAAAAATAAAAAAAAATAATTTATTTTACACAATTAAAAAAACTATTAGAGTAAAATGAAACATTAAAACGTTCATAATAAACAATAGTAAACAAGAATTAAAAAAAAAAAAAATAGACCGCCCATGCCGGGAATCGAACCCGGATCCCTTTGGCCATAGTCGGAAACGCTTTCCTCCAAGCAAACAAATCTGACATTCGCCAGTGAACTCAAATGCCTATACTTCTCGCGCAGTGGTACACGCACGCAAGTAAACAAGAATTCTCGTGCTCTCTGTCTCTCTTTCACCGAGACCAAACCCTGCATTGTAATTTCTTTGCCGAGACCATTTCCCCACCCGTTGTCTGGCTTGCACTGAAATCATGCTTTTCTCGTCACTGCGTGACGTGTTCGCCGCTCAAGTCTCCCCTTTAGTTCAGGCTGTTCGCAAAGCGACCAGCCTCCCACCGCAAAAACTCCCACCGTTAAGAGTGGCTTTTGTGTTTTTTGGGGCATTTAGGTCCCAGGTAACATTATGAAGTTTTAATACGATCAATCGGACCTATTATCAAGTTAGTGTATCAACTTTTGAACGAACTGCGCCCAGTAGTTTCCCAGCAATAAGCTGTTAAGTCGAGACAGACAGACAGACAGATACACACACACACACACACACACACACACACACACACACACACACACACACACACACACACACACAATTAAAGTCTGTTGGACCCTAGTACTGCGTACTCGGGGATAACTTCATTTATATCAAACTGGCAAACTAGGGCAGTAAAAAATAGGTGTAGATTTTAGATTTTAGATCTAAGGGTTATGATGCTCGTATTGCATGTACAATCTTGAGGTTATCTACGGTAATTGACAAAATCGGTTACACGAGAAAAAGAGTGTCTTTAAGTGGGGACATTAATCTGTCTTTGTTTAGTCAACTGCACATCTCACGCTCGTAACGTCATATTCTGCACAACACGACGAAACAGGACACACTAATTGATGACGATGCACACACTTGCCCATGATAATTGACAATCAGTAATAACGTTTCGCTTTGTTTAACAACTTGATCAACCGTGATTACGAAACGGCCAGTTACATAATGCATGAGTTACTGGGTAGACAAAAAAAGATTAATGACTAAAATTGATGTATGGTGTTAATAGCTTAGCAACCTCCATAACACTTGGGCACAGTCACAAATGTGTACCCTCATAGCAACAACAGCGCTCCTACCCCCCTCCCTCCCCCACCCCCACCCCCACCCCCCACAACTCATATCTTCAACTAGAAGAAGTACAGTACAGCTCACAAAAACGTCGCTTGCGCACGTTGGGTTTGCCCGTTGCTCTCTAAAACAACTTGTGTACGTTCAACAACCTACCAAGGAAAATTAAGCGGCGTCTAGACACAGAATGTCACTCGCATTAGGGCAGGACATTGACTGTAGGATAGTTTCTTTCAAAAGTTCCTGTTTCCTGTTAAGGTAAGAAATCTGGAGCCAAGACAGTCGCTGTCAGAACAGTAACACGATTAGGAATTCTTAATCCGTTTGACAATGTTACATGATTGAAATGTTTTGCACAGTTCAAAACACACAGTCAACCAACCAAGCAATCAACCCGGCAACCAATTAACATCACTGACCTTGACCTCTCCCTTTCAAAGAGCTGAGTAGCCTCCCGTTGCAACTGTTGACCTTTGCCATCATCGTCACAGATCCTGCTACCACTGCTGCTCTGACCTCGTGTCACGGGTTTGGGCATGACCGGAACTTTCACAGGATTTCCGGCGGAAAGGTTATCTCTTGTCTGGGGTCTGCGCATGACCGGAAATGAGATCTGACTTTTGGCGGAAAGGACTGGGATGGTATGTTCTTTTTGCAGTCGCCATTGGGTTGCTGCCCCTTTTTCTGGCGGCTCCACAAACGTAACGTGTCGCTCCATCATCAGTGAATACAGGTCAGAAAGAACTCTGCAAAACACCACGCAGTCGTGTCAAATTATCAGTCTTACTATTGCGAGTATATGCATCTCATCTCTGATTGACCGACTGAAAATGACAATCGCCGAATGCCCTTGTAAGTCATGTATTTTTTTTTGTTATCGCTGACATGCGTGTTTCTTTCTTGTGTTGATGTTAGTGCCTAGATGACGGGTACATTGTGTGAACAGTACATGTGGTGATTTTTGTCCGTATGGTTAATTGTTTTATGTAGGTTGTACATTTAATTGTTCTATTCTGTATAATTATGTTCTTTTGTAAAGGGCCTAGAGCCATATGTTAGGCACTTAACAATGTCCAGTTATTATCATTATATTATTATTACATTATCTTCCTATCATGGGCGTCAGACTCGTGATTCACATGCAACGCCATGTCATGCAGAGCTTCTAGTAGCGAAACGAATACGCATTTGATAGCAGAAACACGACCAGTGAAAGACGAACTCCTGCTGGATGCGCTTGGATTGCTTGTTTTGCAAGTTAGCGGTCTGGTACGAACGTTAAGTACCGCCACAGGTCACTCTAAAACACAACTTTGCACTTGTCAATACGCCCAGTCACTCTTCAGGCTCGAAACGAACACATCTAAGCATGGACCACAAGGGGTATGCGGAAGCAAGCAATCAAAGAAGCAAATCACACAATAAAACCAAACGTGAGACAGGCAAATAAACTATGCAGTGAGTGGGGAGACCAAAAACTAGACACACTAAATCAAACACAGACTTAATTAAGACTCAAAGACTCAAGACCTAAAAGTTTACTGTCCTTATAAAAACAAGGAAAATTGCCATGCAGTGTCAGGCGATCAAATAATAATAATAATAATAATAATAATAATAATAATAATAATTGTCAGTAAGTACTGGTGTCACATGACTGATGTGAACCAGTTGATTGGCTAATGGCGATGCGCTTAAATCTGTTAGCGCACTCTTGGAGTGCGCTAACTTTTCCACAGAGCGTATTCTTACACCCTTTGCCAAAGCAAGACTGTACTCTCATCCTCAGAATTAATTAATGACATGTAGCTTATATTCTTCACTTTACCAAAAAATAACCATACATTTCCTGCAGCTCAAAGCAGAAGGTTTTTTTCCTGACAGATCGCAGGCGCCTGTGCCACACCACTGATCTAAAAATAGAAGCGGCTGTATCTCTTCCACAAATGGTCTCTTCTCGTTTTGACTTGCAAAGATTCTTCTCATATGCCGTGTTAGTGGCATGTAGCTTATTAACCACATTACTAAACAAGGAACTTAGTCGATAAATATCGACAGGGGGCCGACAAATGGTTTAAATGGGAAATGTGTGTATATGGGTGTGGGTTTGAAACAAACAAACAAACCAACCCATGTGAACCCCGGGCCGCAGGCCTTCGATGTAGTGATTGAAAAAAAAGGATGTTCTCAAATGGTTCAATTCTCATTTGGTCTGATTCTCAAATGGTACCGGTATACTCCCCCCCCCCCCTGGCCGCAGGCCTAGGAGTAAAATTTTATAGACACTGACCTTCTTCCCAGGGGTCATTGACCCAGTTTTAGCTATGAGAGGTGGTTCGCCCAGAGGCTGTAGAGTATACTGGGGCGGTCTCTTTGATGTCTTGAGAGGAAACTTGGCCAGGGTAGTACATGCACCAGAACTGGTGGACACCAAGGACAAACATGAAATCGAAGCAGTTTGCTTTCAGAGGGAACGGTCGTCAGCAACTCAAACTTCTCTGTTTTCTTTTTTTTTTTAAATCTGACTTTCTTTGTGGCCCCCTGACTCCGCCCCCCTCCCTCTGTAAGGACCCCCCTCCACAAGGACCGATTTTTGTCAACATTTTAAAGGTCGCTAGAGAGGGGTTCCACTGTATGACCTAACCGCTACTGGCAGACGGCCTCAATCTTCACGCGCAAAGACGAGATTAATAGGTGCTCGGTTTTAGTATTTTGAATTACATTACATTAAACCTTTGTTGGGTTTCATGGTCATGGCAACAGCCATAATAATATTACATGATGTATAATATCATATTTCAGCATATGTGAATTACATGTCATCATACTAAACTGTCATACATTTTTATTCCTACATTATTCTGATTGATCACAACCAAACCTACTATCATTGGACACATCCAAATGCAAGCGCCTGTTCTTGACAATTTAGATCAGTGCAATTTCCTGGGTCGGGCTTTGCCACAGACACTCACGGTTTGGCCTGTAGGTAAAATGTACAATGTATTTTCTGATTTGTGCACAAAAGCTTTTTTTCTTTTTTCTTTTTTTTAACATAACAATGTTTAATGTCACTGTATGTTTAAAAGACCATGGTCATATTTGTAAAAAAAATGTTAAATTAGAAAATAAATAACATTTTGGTTCATGATTTTTCCTACACCTGTGCTAAAAATAAGAAATAAAAATGTCGGGTATATAAGTCACTCAAATACAGCTAGGTATGAATGGCTCGGTTTGAGTTTGTTGCAGTTGACCCTGCACAAAGCGACATATCATGTTTTTGTTGAACAATTTTGACGTCACCCCTCCCATAGGGTGACGTATTTCACAACTTCCTGTGTTACACAAACTCTGTGATGACCAATTTTGACGTCACCCCTTTCACAACTTTCTACAGATGAACAATTTTGACGTCACCCCTCCCATAGGGTGACGGATGTCACAACTTCCTGTGTACACAAACTGATGACGTATTTCACAACAAAATGGCGCTGCCCATGGTCAACCTCGAAACTATCCGTATAGAATGGGGGCGTCCTCGCCCCCATAATGATGAGTTAGTATACAATTCCCAGCGGCTAACAGAAAACACAAGTGTTATTCCGATAACGTATTAGCTAGACCAGCATTTGAAAGTCGACTCTGTTATAGTAGACTACACTGAAATACGACTGCATCAGTTCAGTAAATGAATGGTTTCCGAATTATTATTTCAAGGCAACAACAATCGGAATCGAAAACGTGTAGGGTTAAGAACGTTCGTACCATGTATAAAACTTATTACCAGCCTGCCTCATGCGTGCAGACGATCGCGAGCAATTGTTGTTTTTGAAATGAGACTGCAGTGCAGTGCCGTGGTTCGATTGCCCTAGCCGCCTAGCAGACGACATAAACCCCGCAGCAAATTAACATGTTGGGCAAATGTGAACAAACAAACGATGGGGACATAATAAGGGGTTACTCCGGAAAGTCATCACTGTCATGTCAAACAAACCAAGCACGTGAGTATACACCTTACTCATTGATACTCTTAGATACACGCAGAATAAATTAGCAGTGTGTCCTTACCGAATTCTTCGGAGCTTGAGTAACGTTGACCCGGTACCGTGTCCGGCAGATTTCTTATGCACATTTATTCTAGGCATTTTTGTGGGCCAAATTAATCTTTGATTAAAACAATAACAGAATTTGGTTTTTTTCCAAGGTGAGAAAAGACACACTTCAATGAGAATGCAAAACAAAACAAACCAAACTGAGCATTCTATATCTGACCAAGCGGTCACGGGTAAGCAAGCAGAGTAAAGGGCAAAAAATACTTCTGCACAGAAAGTTTACTAACTTGAATTCACAACGACACATGGGGGCAAAGCAAATCGCAACACATGAATAAGCCTTTGGTAAGTTTTCGGTGACAGGTTATTTGTTGAAAAGCAAATTAGCAAAGCACCCCCAGGCCCAACAAAAAAGCGTAACAAATAATAGGCCCGCCCCGGGTCAGGCCACCAGAAAAGGTGCGAGTCTAGAAAAGTGAAAGGCTGACTTCTGTGAGAAGGACTGGTGAGGTTAGGTGAAAAAAGTAATAAAGAGTGCGACAACTGCCCTCTTTTGTGGTGCAAGACCTTGTGCTCTACTTTTCTTTGGAGCTAATTTGTTTACACGCCATTATCCTTGGTCTACGTTTACCGTTCCTTTTATGTAACATAGGTGGAAACACAATTAGCATAAATATATGTGCAAAAAATTCCCACGTGAAACTCCACAAACTAGTACTTGCACATGGATTGTGCATGTGCTGCTCTTACATAGTGGATAGGAACTCGTTTCACCAAAGTCAAAACATGAACAGACCTAACTGTTTATGTCCGGAGACAGATTATCTTGCAAGGTGTTATTATGCAATCGCTGAGGATGTACATTTATACAGAAGCTCCTGGTCCAGCTACAGCCACGTTCACAAACTATGACAACTCTGGCAAAAAAATGGACACAAATTGGACAATTGTATAAGGTTAAACACACGGCCCCAAAAAAAGATCAAGCATCCAAATGAAAAAATGGCAACTAAAACATAGACACGGGGCAAAACTTGGACAAAAATTGGACAATTGTATTTTAAGGAAACACACGGCCCAGAAAAAAGATCAAGCATCCAAATAAAATAACAAGTCGCGTAAGGCGAAAATACAACATTTAGTCAAGTAGCTGTCGAACTCACAGAATGAAACTGAACGCAATGCCATTTTTCAGCAAGACCGTATACTCGTAGCATCGTCAGTCCACCGCTCATGGCAAAGGCAGTGAAATTGACAAGAAGAGCGGGGTAGTAGTTGCGCTAAGAAGGATAGCACGCTTTTCTGTACCTCTCTTTGTTTTAACTTTCTGAGCGTTATTTTACCCCAAACATATCATATCTATATGTTTTTGGAATCAGGAACCGACAAGGAATAAGATGAAAGTGTTTTTAAATTGATTTCGACAATTTAATTTTGATAATAATTTTTATATATTTAATTTTCAGAGCTTGTTTTTAATCCAAATATAACATATTTATATGTTTTTGGAATCAGAAAATTATGGAAAATAAGATGAACGTAAATTTGGATCGTTTTATACATTTTTATTTTTTTTTACAATTTTCAGATTTTTAATGACCAAAGTCATTAATTAATTTTTAAGCCACCACGCTGAAATGCAATACCAAAGTCCGGGCTTTGTCGAAGATTACTTGACCAAAATTTCATCCAATTTGGTTGAAAAATGAGGGCGTGACAGTGCCGCCTCAACTTTCACGAAAAGCCGGATATGACATCATCAAAGACATTTATCAAATAAATGAAAAAAACGTTCGGGGATTTCATACCCAGGAACTTTCATGAAGATCGGTCCAGTAGTTTGGTCTGAATCGCTCTACACACACACACGCACAGACAGACAGACACACATACACCACGACCCTCGTTTCGATTCCCCCTCTATGTTAAAACATTTAGTCAAAACTTGACTAAATGTAAAAAAGTCAACTATAAAACGGTTTATTTATCAAATGATAAAGAAAGTGTGTGCTTGCTAATATAAAATGCACTCTTGTGTATGACATAATCGCTAATTCACATCAATATCAATTTTATTCAAAGTAAATGTATATGTTCAGAGGTATCATATCACAAGTTTGGTACAACGACGTTCCACGGCATTTCTACAACACTGTACACGAATAATGAAGAGTAATGTACATTTTAAAAAGTGTACTACAATATTACCGACTGTCTTGAATGAAATGTACAGACAGTACTATCCATAATGTTCTGATCGATTTTTAATATACGCTATTTGTATTTTCGATCAAATTATGACATTTTACACAGATTTTGACAGTCATTGTTCACCTCGACCGCTAGCTGACCAAAATAATTATGACGTTTTACACAGATTGAGACAGCTAATGTTATACGAGACAGCATTAGCGGTCGAGGTGAACAATAAATGTCGAGATCTGTGTAAAATGTCCTATTTTGTTTATCCTGCATTTGTGAGAGAGACCACTCATGAGATATAACAATATCGTTTAAACCACTCGTGTGTATATCATGGAAATGTGGTCGTGTCAAACTAGACTGGCAAGAACCTGCTTTTCCACTGCTTATGATGCCAAGGTCACCGAGATAAACGTCATTTTGGAAACACTTTTGCGCGTGCTGTTTCCCCTGGAAGAGTTTTTAGAACTAACACGTCACGCTACACTTTCTAAAGTGACGTTTCTTTGCTTTGACGTGAAAGATTGCACGAGGTTTGGGAAAAGATCGAGGTTCCAAAAGTAGCGTCTTCAATGTGGACGCCTCGACTGCAGGACGTTTTTAGTAAAATACACGAAAGAACAGTATGTAGGATAAACAGAATACTGCATGGCTTGCTGTGTCGTACCAGATTACACTCGTGCAAATCTGGTACGACACAACAAGCCATGCAGTATTCTCTATGTTTCAATCGAGTTTAGTTATAATTCCTTTTAACGATTGAACTCACAAAAACATACACTCTTTTGTAGTCTCGGCCAGCCGCCGAAATATAAGTTGTCGTGGTCCTCTGATGTCAAATGGCTGAGAGAAGTGAAATTCGATGTTCAGTCGATACATTAGCATTTATCCTTGATGGATAAACTTCCAACAGCATCAACGCTCCAAGGAGTCTGGAGTAAATCATTAAAACATCAACACAATTCCAGAGCTGTTCGCATCTTGAAACGGTATTCTGGAAGGACAGGAACGCTGAATCTTTCTATTACACATTCTGGTTTAAGAAATCATGCGTTTACTTTGAATATATCCACAGACAAGAAAGCAAGTGCGCGATGCGACATGAGTCACATGGCAATCACAACAGTCAACGCTGTCACATAAAGGTACCTCGCCATCTTAAATGGCTGTGTTTATGGCAAGGAATCAGCATTCAGCTTGTTCAAAATACTTGGTCAATATGCCACTAGGCTTTCAATCAATCTCTCGGCTATAATTAGGCATGGTGTGTTTGTGCTGGGATGAAACTGATTTCAGGGTATTTGTTTTGTATGTTTGCTTTCACTCTCGCGCTTTAAAGTTGTTGGTCGATTTTGTCACCGTAATATGGTTTTGTGGGGTTCTAGCTTTACCATTCGCCAAGAATGAGCGGCCGATTTCAAAACGTGGGGACCTACGTCATAGCTGCAGCACTGGAGCACACACTTTTCGCGAACCAACAAGCCAAGCTATGGCCTGGTAATAAATTCTGGTTTTTGATAATTCTGGGGTGGGGGTGTCTAAAGGGAAAAAAGGGCATGTAAATGATAAAGAGAGGAGGGTAGTCGTGAAATAGGGGCATTGGCTTTGTGAAAAAAGACGCTGAGAAGAAAGAGAGAGAAGAAGAAGAAGAATTATACAGCTTACGATGGGACTAGAGGGGGGAATTGAATATATATTGAATGGGGATCGAGGGGCTGCATGATGTTGAGGGGAGCTAATGGTTTGGGAACAGAGGGAGAAAAGGGAAAGTCTTAACTGATGAAGGTAGTCTACCGTTAACAAAAACATAAATATGGTGAGAGTAAAACCTCTTGAGCAAGACATCTTATATGGTCAAGTTACCTGCTCTGACTGCGCCTCATATCTGAATCACTGTCTGTGTGAGCTCGGCAACTTATCACTGAAGGGGCGCAATTAGTAGGAGTGAGCTAATACGTTGCGAATGCGGTTACCTCCGCTGTTCCAGCCCGTCATATAAAAGACTGAGAGAGAGGGAGAGAGAGAGAGAGAGAGGGGGGGGGGGGGTAAAAGAGAGGGAGAGATACAGGCGGTGGGGTATTTGCATCCGCGCGCGTGTGCATTTCTCTAGTGTAAGTGTCGCAATGTGTATGTGTGTGTGTGTTTGTGTGTGTGTGTGTATGTGTTTGTGTGTGTGTGTTTGTGTGTGTATGTGTGTGTGTGTGTGTGTTTGTGTGTGTGTGTATGTGTTTGTGTGTGTGTGTTTGTGTGTGTATGTGTGTGTGTATATGTGTGTGTGTGTGTGTGTGTGTGTGTGTGTGTGTGTGTGTGTGTGTGTGTGTTTACGTGCGTGTGTGCGTGCCTCTATTCGCCAATGAACAGTGTGTTGCTTTAAATAATGTTTCTATCAGACACAGTGTAGCTAATGCGCCGAGCAATCAATTCACATTAGACAATAACAACGAATACAAACACTTTCTTCTTCAAAAATGAAAATAAAAAACCAGCATGCTTACCTGCTTCATCACACATACAGTCCTTTTACACACATTTCAAATAAACCACTGTCTGTTGAAGTCACACTGATTTGGAATAAAGATTGGTCAGTCATTGTTACAAGTTTAACAACCGTTACATAACGTGCAGTACTGACGGTATGGACTGAACGGGTCTTTGGTATCTGGCTGCCCGCAACAGACAAAGGGGATCAGACGGGTTTCTGCGCGAGATTGCAGATATACTAACTGCTTTAAAGTTACCTTCCTTTCCGCGTAGACCCTCTTGTCAACCTCAACTGGTCTGTCCAGGATTGTATATGTATGGAATAAGACCATCCTTCCACTCTAACACATACCCAATATCCACAACAAACATCGTGACTGCTGACAAAATTGAGTTTAAAACAATTATTTAAAACAATCATAACTTTCAAGGTATGACAATTAGACCAGATCTGAGAAAAAACATCCCAAGAGGAGACGGTCATCTTGCTACCAGTCAAACGGCAATTTACAGCGGTTGTTTCCCTTGTCAGAGTATAGATGTGTGCATGATTCCAAAGAACACTCCTGACACGCATTGTGGACGTCACGGGATTGAGTTTTGCTTTATTTGCAGATTCAGAATGTTCTGCTGATATCTGCTTCATCTCGTAGCTGATACCGATATCAACATGCATGCGCATGCTCAACAGACAATTCCCACTCTGAACAGGGAGTTACTCGGGTGTTGATTTTCGGTATGTGTGCAAGACGAAGGATGCTGCTATCACACGTGCAATCCTGCACAGATTCACTGTGGTTTAAATATTGGTTTATACGAAGAGGAAGGCACCTTTAAAGTATTATGTTAGGATATTGATAAATATGACGTGTGATAAGTCCGGCTGTCGCGTGCCGTAATATGTCTGTATCTTGTCCGGGGTAGCAGATTACGGCTCAGTGAATCATTTCAAAGGCCAACAACAGAGTTGTGTGCCAACATGCCCACGCCCCATTTAAAGTCTTCAGTTTACCCTCCCTTTGCACGCCCTTAGAGGTCAGTACCACCTTCAGTTTACCCTCCCTTTGCACGCCCTTAGAGGTCAGTACCACCTTCAGTTTACCCTCCCTTTGCACGCCCTTAGAGGTCAGTACCACCTTCAGTTTACCCTCCCTTTGCACGCCCTTAGAGGTCAGTACCACCTTCAGTTTACCCTCCCTTTGCACGCCCTTAGAGGTCAGTACCACCTTCAGTTTACCCTCCCTTTGCACGCCCTTAGATGTCAGTACCACCTTCAGTTTACCCTCCCTCTGCACGCCATTAGAGGTCAGTACCACCTTCAGTTTACCCTCCCTTTGCACGCCCTTAGAGGTCAGTACCACCTTCAGTTTACCCTCCCTTTGCACGCCCTTAGAGGTCAGTACCACCTTCAGTTTACCCTCCCTTTGCACGCCCTTAGAGGTCAGTACCACCTTCAGTTTACCCTCCCTTTGCACGCCCTTAGAGGTCAATACCACCTTCAGTTGAGTATTAAAACTCATAGTTTAGTCCAAAAACAAGTTTATTTCATACGCCTCAAGTAAAGAGCTGACTGCCACATCACAGCGAACAAAGGTAACACAATGATACACAGAGAACAACCCGGTTTGGCTGAGACCTTACACACAGTCTATAATAGCCTGATATTGAGAAAAGATATCGGTGGATAAGGATCTCCAGACATTTCACCCTTGTAAGCTGACGTGTGCACAAAAGACAAAACGCGAGAGGGGCAACAGTCGTTTGGTACGGTCGTGACTGCTGGCAGGCAAATGACGACCATAGCATACAGTTTTCTGCACGCACAGATTCGATGTTTCTGTTTTGTTCTTGATAAGTGTTGATACACTCATTATGAGTCAGTCTGCTAAAGTTAACTGAGCTTCGTCCGTTCTTGCCGCTACCTGCATGCCAGAGAGCATGACGGGAAGTAAGAAGTACGTTGACCGTTCTGCTTTCCGAATTTTCCCTTTATTTTCTTTGATTACAATGTCCTTTGAATTGTGTCTGAACTGATGACACCAACAGCTGAATAAATGCTAGGGCTCTAGTAAGCCAATCTGTTCACTGGAGTCTTTGCTGGAAGCTCCTTTCAGGATGCACAGACATTTAAGTGTACACATCTAATGAGAAAAAGGGCATGCCAATGCATTCACGTATTCACGCAAAAACGATCGTACAAACGCACTGACGCGGCGCGCGCGCGTACACACACACACACACACACACACTGTGACACTGCCCACCACACACACACACACGCGCGCGCGACACTGAGACACACAGATCTGACAGACAACCAGACAGACAACCAGACAGATATATTCCTCTTGCACAAGCTAAGAATCAAGAAAAAAAGAGATGGGGGAAAATGAGAAATATGGAAAGAATTACACACGCCGAATGCTTTCTACTGCAAAATCCGAGGCGAATCTGTAGTCAGGAGCGGTAACTCTACTGGTTCGGCTGGCACGTGTAAAATATGAAGCGGCAACGGAGAGCAGTTTCGTTTCAGATGTTGCTGTGTGTATGTTGGCGGCTGCGCGTTGCTGAAATTTCAGGGCTGATTACGCATGGCCGGTGGTATGAGAAAATGGAAGAAACCAGTGAATGCAGGCTGTAAAGAAAGTGTTTTGGAGAGGAAGTTCGTCGGAAAGAGGGGAACGAAGATAAGGCTGACTGGCTGGAAACTTTATCGTAACAAAATCCAGGGCACTCCTAGAAACCTTGTTGTTTACAACTTCGAGTGTCTGCAATGTTATTAACATAATAGTATCTATGTTTTTCACCTTTTGTTGTGTGCTTAGTGAAGTGGAAAATCGTTTTGCTAGCATTAACATCTGTTTGTTAACAGCAGAAATCGTTTGATTCCGTCAAGCAAAACGGAAATAACTCAGTGTTAAACTTCGTTCACCTGAATTTATTACAAAAAGGCATTATAGTAGCGAAGCCTATTTCGGCACAACTATGCAGGAGCATACCTCCGTTTCAGTGCTGAGGAAAAACACCTCAGCGGTTATACATTACATGCAGCGCCAATGAGGACTGCATCAGACACGCCAGAGTGAAACCGCACTTTTACGCAAGACTGATTTGAAAGCACGTTCACGATGCTAGTTACGAGACGGAATTGGGCCAGCAGAGGGATTTTTCATTGAGGCCTGCCCTATGTGCATTGGTGTTTGCCATTGATGTATGTTTTGTTGGGACACTCGTACGTAATTGGACATCGGCATCTCATATTTGCACTGGTTTTCACACTCAAAAGTCAGTAACGGCAGTTACTATGTTTTCTGAACGTGTGATGGGCTTCAAAAATAATGTGCTGACCATTCGATGGTTTTTTGTATCTCTCTTTTTGTGGCCAGCGTTTCTAGACCAGCATCTGGTGAAAGCTCAATCAGGTAAGTCGATAAATTCAATCGCATCTTTTTTTTGTTGTTGCCCATCATTCCCGTTACTGTCTCGCTGCTTTCACTCCTAAAACATCCCTCAACTTGAATATGATTTGCGTATCAGAA
>NC_090246.1:75375095-75397595 GCF_037325665.1 Littorina saxatilis
ACCCAGGCCGGGTCATACCTAAGACTTTAAAATTGGCAATCTAGTGGCTGCTCCGCCTGGCGTCTGGCATTATGGGGTTAGTGCTGGGACTGGTTGGTCCGGTGTCAGAATACTGTGACTGGGTGAGACATGAAGCCTATAGCTGTGCTGCGACTTCTGTCTTGTGTGTGGCGCACGTTATATGTCAAAGCAGTACCGCCCTGATATGGCCCTTCGTGGTCGGCTGGGCGTTAAGCAAACAAACAAACAAATACGCACATAGACAGTCGGACACACACACCTTTACAAACAAACACCATATACACACTCATACACACACAAACTCATGCACACACACACATTCACACACACACACACACACACACACACACACACACACACACACACACACACTCTCTCTCTCTCAAACACACACACACACACACACACCCACGCACACACACACACCCCAAGTCACACACACACACACATACACACACTCACTCACACGCACTCACTCACTCTCACAAAAACTTCATACACACAAAACACACACCCATACGCACATATGGACATGCACACCTTTACAAACAAGCACACATACACGCACACACATACACTTATGCCCACACACACTCACACACACACAGAGTACAGACTCATGCACGCGTGCGCGCACACACACACACTCCACACACATACGAGTACAGACTCATGCACGCGTGCGCACGCACACACACACACACACACACACACACACATACACACACACACACAAATACACACACACACACACACACACACACACACTGTCACAGTAACACTAACACATGTGCTCAAAATGAACACAAACACACACACTGCGCGAGAGAGAAAGACTACAGGGAGGCATGACGTCATGATGCAATAATTGACGTCAAAGACTTTTGACCGTGACGTAATCTTCTCACGCGAGCTTTATCCATAGTCTTGAACAACCACACACAAATAGACTTGGAAAGTACAGAATTTCTACCCGTCCAAAGCGGCCTTGGGTGGCGTTTGCTGAAAAAATGGGGGCGACTATTGCACCCACCGTATTTTTGTTAGTATGGTCCCAATTTTTGGTGAACTTCCATCTCCAACTGTAGCACGTAGCCGGGCACAAAGAATCCTTCTTTATCATGTATTATCGGTGTGAACATTTCTCAAGTCGATTACAGTATGTGGGATACCTCCAGCTTCGCTGGGATAATAAATTGACAGCTTGTTACACAAACATTCTTAAATCATAACAGAATTATTTTTTCATCAAGACAAGATTTGTACAATTCGAAGTTTTGAAAGTTTGAAAAAAGAAAAGCCCGGAAGCAGGGTCACGCAAGGTCGTGGTTTTCGTAGCAGACGACGCTTTATAGGCAGTCAAAAGCCATCGCTCGAGTTCTTATGAACCACATTCGTTTGTTTCGTGAAAAGTCAGAGGTACATAATAACGTGCTATTGCAGATAAGCTCACAGCGAGCCGCATTCAAATTACAAACTGACGACTGCATTGTGAAGAACTCAACAAGGTAAACTGGATCACACGGGTTCACGATGGCTCAGGGGTAAGATAAACCACGCAAAAATAAATTCTTTGAAAATTGCTCGCTCTTTACGTAAGGCACCTAGGATGTTCCCGTTTGGTGAGCGTTCAAATGGAAGGGTGTTTGTAGTGTGTGTAAAAGCCTGACAGTATCTGTGATGGTTTACGGGAGGCTTACTGTGCCTTTAAGAACAGAGGAATAGTTTTTGAGGATTTGTTCCTCCAAATAAGTTTATTGACCATTCATGTGTGGATTGTTGGTAGTTCTAGTTTAGTTTGTTATCGTTCGAATGTTTAAGCGTATTGCCAGCAGGTTACAATATCTGTAAGCCAGTGAGTGTCACTCGTTTTCTAAGTGTGTTTCCTTTGTCTTTGGTATTGGTGAACCGACATATTAACTTCACGTGGCTGAAGCAGATGTGTACTTGTGAATTAACTACTTTGCTGTTTTTCTCTATGCGTATACAGGAAGAATGTGATCGTTCATTTATTTGTGTTTGTTGGTTTGCTGAGTTCTTTCTGACTTGTTCGTGATTGTGTGCGTGTGTTTGTTTGTCTCTTCGTTTAATTGTTACTGTCTGCTTTTTGTAATATTTTGTTTTTTGTTATTATAGCACATGGTGTGTGTTAAGTAAGGTTGGACTTAAAAATACATATAACCTCAACGTTTGCGAATTGTAGATTCCCCACCATCCATTCTTCCATCAATCACCCCTCTTCACTGGAACTTCTCAGTCTCTCTCTCTCTCTCTCTCTCTCTCTCTTAATAACATTTTAGATGAAAGCCAGGCTGGCTTCCGGAGGAATTACTCAACTATTGATCATGTGTTTACCCTTTACGCTTGCGTCCAGAAACAATTTTCACAAAAGGCCAAACTGTATGTAGCCTACATAGATTTTTGTAAGGCTTACGATAGCATTAAGCGCCCCGTGCTCTGGTCAGTGCTTTTTCGATTAGGGATACAAGGCAAAATATTTAAGGTGTTAAAGAGCATGTATGAAAACGTGAAAGCATGCGTGCGGTGCGGAAACGAATACACTGATTTCTTTGAATGTATGCAAGGCCTTAAGCAAGGTTGTGTAGCCTCGCCGACAATTTTCTCGTTTCTGATCAACGAACTGGCACAGGATGTCATACAACGAGGCAGACATGGGATACGTTTATCTCCGTCTGAGTTAGAACTGTTTGTAATGCTTTTTGCTGACGACATTGCGCTGTTATCCAGCACTGTAGTAGGCCTACAAAACCAGCTTAATGTCCTGCGCTGCTCTGCAGAAAAACTGTGTCTGAACGTGAACTTGACAAAGACTAAGGTCATGGTTTTTAGAAAGGGCGGGCACATTGCACAGAAAGAGAAGTGGTTCTACGGAATGGATCGTCTTGAGATTGTGAACTCGTTTAAATATCTCGGTGTAACCCTTTCCACCCAACTGAGCTGGAACATTGCAGTAGAAACAAAGACAACCATGGCGAAAAAGGGAGTGATCGAAATCGTTAGATTACTGAACAGACTTGGCTGCCATTCGGCAAAGGTGTTTTTCAAACTGTTTGACGCACGGATCGCTCCTATGCTCTTGTATGGTTCAGAGCTATGGGGATATGGAAAGTATGACTCTGTGGAAAGGGTCCACCTGTTTGCGTGTAAAAAGTTTCTGAAAGTGACAATTCGAACTCCAAACAACATTGTGTATGGTGAATTGGGAAGACATCCGCTGTATATTAACTCTGCAGTCAGATGTGTGAAATACTGGTTTACACTGCTGAAGCAACCTGATTCAAGATATTCCAAGATTGCATATAAAGCTTTATGTAATTTGGCATCGAAGGGCCACACAAATTGGGTCTCACATGTGCAGAGTCTTTTATGTTGTAATGGTTTTGCTGCTGTGTGGATGTACGGAACGGTTGGGAATGAGAAGTGTTTCTTACAAGAGTTTAAAAGACGTTTACAAGATTGTTTTTGTCAAGAATGGTTCTCCTTTTTAGAATGCAGTGAACGTTTTGACATTTATAATTGTTACAAAACATGCTTGGAAAAAGAGAAATACATTGAATTAATCGAAGATATTAAGTACAGAGTTGCTCTTACTCGTTTCCGCGCAGGAGTATCCGAAATCAACGCTCACAAGTTTCGGTACGCACCAAACCAAACGACAAGAAACTGTCCTCTCTGTACAGCTGATAGAGAAGATGAACACCATGTTGTATTTTTATGTCCTTTTTATCAAGACCTTCGAGCAAAGTATTTGAAAATCTCGAACTCTAAGACGCTGCAACAACAACTTGTGTATTTCTGTGGCAATAATGAGGAAAATGTGATGAACAGCTTCAGCAGATTTGTGTTCTTCATGCTACAGAAGAGACGAACCCTTATAAATGAGGTTCAGTGATATGTCATCAGGGTTTTAATGTATTTGTTGAATTTTATGCGTGACTATAATTTATAACTGTGCAGATACTATTGCTGTTATTTTAACCACTATTGTAAGGGGCTGTGGCCTTAGACAATTAAAGATTTGTTCTTGTTCTTGTTCTTGTTCTTGTTCTTGTTCTCTGTCTCTCTCTGTCTCTGTCTCTCTCTGTCTCTCTCTCTCTCTCTGTCTCTCTGTCTCTCTGTCTCTCTCTCTGTCTCTCTCTGTCTCTCTCTGTCTCTCATTTTGTACAAATGTTAGACAATGTTTATAATAAGAGCAAACACAATGCTGACGTTATGCTACTTGGCGATTTTAACATAGACATGTTAAAGTCCCATCCCAGCTGGGAATCAACTACTCAGTTATTTGGGCTTAAACAGCTTGTAAAGTCACCCACAAGGGTAACTTCAACGACATCTACATTGCTCGATCATATTTATACGAATAATCCGGACACAGTCTTGGGTGCCTGTGTATCCGACCTTAGTGTAAGTGATCATAGTCCTGTAAGCTGTTCCAAATTGATGAAAATACCCAAGGCAGAATCAAAAGGTCACACATATATTTCATACAGGTCTTTTAAACATTTTAATCAAGGTCTCTTCTTTAATGATTTGAATTGTACACCTTTTGCTTCTGTGCTTAATTATACCGATCCTAACGAGGCACTTGAAGCCTGGTATTCCCTCTTTATCGATGTGGTAAATCGACATGCACCTGTGAGGCGGAAACGAGTAAGACATCCTAAACTTCCTCCCTGGTTAACCATTGATATCATCGAAGCAATGGCGTATCGCGACCAGTTAAAGACAAACAAATTATTTGAAGATTATAAAAAAGCGCGTAACAGAGTAAAGAATCTTGTGAGAAACGCGAAGCGATCATATTTTGATAAACTTGTGGGTAACAACAAAGATGTTTCAAAAGTCTGGCGCGCCCTGAACACGTTTTTAAAAGGCAACTCCTCAAAAAATAGTAGTATTCCTCAGAATATAAAGGCCAACGACTTTAACGATTATTTTTTGTCCGTTGCTGAATCACTGGTAGATTCTCACTCAAAATCTCCAGGAACAGAACCACATTCCTGTTGTGAACGCTTGCAGATGTTCTGTGATGAAAAATTAAGAAACACGGATGCGTTTGTTATTCCGATAATGGCCATCCATGAAGTTGGCCAGTACATAGCAAGGTTAGAAAATAAAAAGTCTTCCGGACTTGATGAAATAAGTAATAAATTATTAAAATTGTCTACTCCTTATATAGTAGAGTCTCTGACTTATGTTTATAATTTATGTATTCAACACAATGATTTTCCAAAAGAATTTAAAAAAGCGAAAGTCATACCTTTGCCAAAGAAAAAAGGTTCTCAAGACTTAAATGATTTTAGACCTATATCTTTGTTATCTGTATTATCTAAGCCTCTTGAAAGGCATGTTCAAAAACATCTGGTTACTTATTTGGAGGACCACAATCTCTTGCATCAACTTCAGTCTGGTTTTCGCTCTCAACATTCATGTAACACTGCCCTTGCCAGATTAACTGATTCATGGTACTCATCCATCAATAGGTTAGACATTTCTGGTGATGTTTTCTTGGACCTAAAAAAAGCTTTTGACCTCGTGGATCACGAGATCCTTCTACAGAAATTAAAGTGTTATTTGAAAAGTTCTAGCACTGTCGCTTTTTTTTACTCTTATCTTAAAGAGAGGGTTCAATCTGTATACGTACACGATACGTACTCTTCTCAGGGCACTGTGAAATGTGGGGTGCCACAGGGGTCTGTTTTAGGACCTGTATTATTTTGCATGTATATAAATGATTTGCCCTTGTACCTACAGTCCGAATCTGTTGAGTGTCATATGTTAGCAGATGATACTACCTTACATGCAACAGGGAAAAGCCCTGCACAAATTCAAGACAAATTACAACAGAGCCTAAACGATGTTTCTGAGTGGTGTTCTGCAAATCGTATGCTTATTAATCCAGTTAAAACAAAGTCTATGATAATCAGCACTCGCCAAAAACATCAACTTTCAGAAATGACTCTGAGTCTGTCCCTAAATGAGCACTCCATTGAGCAAGTAGCTGAGCACCGTTTACTGGGACTTACTGTTGATAATAATCTCAAATGGCAGACTCACATCAATGGAATCTGCAAAAAAATTGCTAAAAACCTGTTTCTTTTGTCAAAGTTACAAAGCATTATTAATCTAGACACAAGGAAACTATTTTACAATGCCCACATAAAACCCCATATTGATTATGCTTCCATAGTATGGGACGGGTGTAGTGAAGTTCACTTGAAGAAGCTGAACTCGCTCCAGCGTAGAGCTGCTAAACTAGTTCTGCCCAGTCCATCTCTTTCTACAAAGGAAAAGATGAAAAGTATTGGGATGTTAAGCTTAAAAAAGCAGCTTTTGTATAATAAATGTTCATTTATGTATAAAGTCGTCTATAAGGACGCCCCAACATATCTTATACAACTCTTCAAATCATCTCCGTCATATTATTCAAACACTCGAAATAACCTTGCCTTGTCAAGGCCCCGCATCGATTTGTTTAAAACTAGTTTTTCTTATTCTGGTGCGTTCCTTTGGAATTCACTACCTGTAAATATCAAGTCATGTCTGTCATTATCTTCTTTTAAAAGACAGCTCCGAAAGCACCTCTCTAACGACTAAGTCGGTGTACAATTTGTGCGAGTGTGTGTGAAAGAGAAAGTGTATAGTATGCTTCCATTAACAAGCACACTTTTGAATTTTTTATTTTTATTTTGTTATACTTTTCCCCACATAATTTTGTTTTATTTGATTTTTTGTTTAAATGTTTTCATTCTTTATATTTGTTCTTTGTTTCATGTGTGTATTATAGTAGGGACTAGCTGTAAGAAAGGACCATATGGACCTAATGCTATCATCCCTCGGTAATAAAGTTTTCGAGTTCGAGTTCGAGTTCTCTCCCTCTCTCTCTCTTTCTTTCTCTCACTCTCTCTCTCTCTCGCTCTCTCTCTCTCCCTCTCTCTCTCTCTCTCTCTCTCTCTCCCTCGCTCTCTCTCTCTGTGACTCTCTCTCTCTCTCATCCTCTCTCTGACTCTGACTCTCTCTCTCTCCCTCTCTTTCTCTCTCTCCCTCTCTCTCTCTCTCTCTCTCTCTCTGTCTCTCTCTCTCTCTCTCTCTCTCTCTCTGACTCTCTCTCTCTCTCTCTCTCTCTCTCTCTCTCTCTCTCTCTCTCTCTCTCTCTTTTCTATCTCTCTTTCGCATGTCCGTCCGTCTGAGCGTCTATCAATCTGTCTCTCTGTTCCCCCCCCCCCCCCCCCCCCCCCCCCGTAGATACGTGCAACGGTGGAGAACACACAGTGATAGATGACTTCCGACGCCAGATAGAATACACGACACCATACCAAGGCGCGCACCTGTGTGATGCTTACCTGGAGACGGGATGGTACCGCTTTCTGGTCAACGGTACGGATGCCACCCTACCCACTTCCTGTGTTGAGGTTAGTACACGATTTTAACCTAGGTAAATGACCGCTTTCTGGTCAACGCTACGGTAACGGTATGGTAAACAGTCTTACGTGCTCGCATTGCATGGTATCCCTACCCTCTTCCTGTGTTAAGGTCAGTGCAAGATTTTAACCTAGGAATATGACCGCTTGCTTGTCAACGGTACGGATGCCACCCTACCCACTTCCTGTGTTAAGGTCAGTGCAAGATTTTAACCTAGGTATATGACCGCTTTCTGGTCAACGGTACGGATGCCACCCTACCCACTTCCTGTGTTAAGGTCAGTGCAAGATTTTAACCTAGGAATATGACCGCTTGCTGGTCAACGGTACGGATGCCACCCACCAACTTACTGTATTGAGGTTAGTGCAAGATTTTAACCAAGGAATATGACCGCTTTCTGATCATCGGTACGGATGCTAGCCTTCCCACATACTGTGTTAAGGTCAGTGCAAGATTCTAACTTAGGAATATGACAGCTTTCTGGTCAACGGTACGGATGCCACCTACCAACTTACTGTTTTGAGGTTAGTGCAAGATTTTAACCAAGGAATATGACCGCGTGCTGGTCAACGGAACGGATGCTACCCTTCCCACATAATAATAATAATAATAATAATAATAATAATAATAATAATAATAATAATAATAATAATAATATGGGAGATGTATAGAGCGCTTGACGTTCTCTAAGCGCTTTACAATAAAAAACATACATTTACATACAAAGCGAAGCGAAAAAGCATGTGCAGCAGCATTCAACACACAAGTGAACAACGAAACACTGTGCATCAATACAAGCTGCAAGCATACTAACACAGGCAAAACATTCAAACATTCAAACACCTGATTAAAAATGCACCATATTGAAACAAAAATTAATCAAATTGTTGTGTGAAGAAGTGTGTTTTAAGGTTTGATTTGAAGGAACAAAAAGTTTGGCAGTGTCGGATTGAGTAAGGGAGAGAGTTCCACGCAACGGCTGCAGAGTGGGAGAAGGCACTCTGAGTGTTTGAGACTGAAAGAAGATAGACGGAACATTCTAGTGTCTACAGCGGAGCGGAGGGATCGTGAGGGTGTGTAGAGTGTGAACAGGTCAGACAGGTAGGATGGGGCTGAACCAGATATGATTTTGTAGCAGATACAGCAGCACTTGTATTGGATTCTCAGCTCTACAGGGAGCCAATGAAGTTTCTTAAGCAAGGGGGTACAGGACTGAGACCGAGGGGCTTTGCAGACAAGTCGGGCTGCAGAATTTTGAACGCACTGCAAAGGGTGGATGACAGACCGAGGACAGCCTATGAGAACAGAATTTCCGTAGTCTAATCGAGAAAGAATGCAGGAAGAAACAAGGGTCTTGGTGGCATCTTCGGTAAGGTATGGGGGGATAGAACCTATTCTCTTAAACACGTCACGGCCAATCCGGCCTCTCCCATAATGCAACAGAAAAGGGGGCGGGGCTTAGCAAAAATAGCACAACGCGTTGCACGCGATGTAAACACGAACAGGCCAAAGTGCACTGGGGACGCGGGGGCATCAGGGCGCTCTAATAAATCAGCTTCAATGTTTTTGTCAATAAAAAAAGCACAAGATAGTGTCCACAAGCTCTTTGTTTGGATTTCCTTCTCCCAAAAATGTTTTAACCTTTTGAACTTGGGCGTAAATAAGATCAATTTCCTCTCTCTCACCGCTAAACTGAATTTTACCATCTGGCTTTCTGTCTGTGCGAGCAGCATTTCTTCTTTTAACAGCTTCCGACAGAGTTTTTCACATATTTTCGTTTCTGAACATTTGTGATATCTTGCATATTGATTGCGTATTTTGTTTATATTTACAATACAATTGAACTTTCACACAGAGAACCTTTGTGTCAAAGAAATCAGTCACACAGAGAGAAACAGAATAACAATGTCAAGGCTGTAGATGTCAGGCTAGTCAAACGGACAAAATGAAACTTAGTCTTGGTTGCTGTAACTCAGTCACCGCTATGATGGTACTTTCGCTGATATTGCAGAAAAACAACACAGAATCAGCCAACACCGCAAACAATAAACAAGTTTAGTACGTTACAACGTCAATGAACAGAATTCTCGAGTCAATTTTTGCATCAGACTCTGACTAAGTGAGTGGGGCAAGCGTCAAACGCCATTGAAATGAGGAGGGAAATCTTGGCGCATTTTTTTGGCGGAATACTTGAACAAACCAATCATTTTCAAACTGACCAAGGACAAAAACAGGCTTGTGAACCGAATGGTGAGGGGGGAGGGTACCTCGAAATGTGTGGGTGATGATTTCACAGCACCAGTCCATTGCTGCAGTCTTAGTATAGTAGCTCCACCGACCACTGTCCCCTCCGCCCTCCCCCCTCCCGTTCGTTCCCCCTTTCAACCCCCTACCACCTTGGAATAAACTGCAGAAGACCATTTGCATATCCTGGATTCTTCCATTTGTGTTGCCAGGGGCGACCCAAGATCCGAGTCCCTTTGTTTCCCATGTCCACTTAGAACAAACCGAGTTTAGATTACCCCTTTCTGTTTTGAAAGTAAACTTGCCCATCCTGTGAGGCACTTTCAGGGACAGTAATTATAGTTAGCGGGACCATGTAGACAAAGTCAACGGTGATAATCTGCGTTGTGTATACGCATACTTTGGAATACGGTCTGTTATTCCACCCAGCGAGAGCCTCTAACACAATCAGTGTTGTCGACAGATGAAGGCGGGAAAACCTGAGTGTTTCACATTCCAACATCCGATGGTGATAGTAACTTAGTAAGGGCCAGGCTGCGGTCTGTAAGCTGTATTGCACTGACATCTCTTTCTGTCTGTGGAAATAAATGGCGAAATTTGATTTAACACTTCTCAACATTAACAGTGACCAAGAAAACGCAATAAGGAGACTATTTACTGAGAATCAGTGGCCATTTGAAACTCGAAGGTGTGTAATAAAAGATTCGACTTGTGTACCAAGAGGTGCTGGGCCATTATCGTGTGACCTCGATACAGAGGCTGTCTCTCATGTGTGTAATACCGTTAGGGTGCAGACGTGGTTATCTGATCCTGGAGGCGATGGTGAAAGCGGAGACACGGGTCCTAGTACAGGGCTCTCTTCTGGGGTAGGCCAGTGTGCCTTTTGTTTTTGCAGCCCTTGTGTGACAAATCATCGCCAGAGGTGGCTAGGTACAGGCCAATTGCCACACCGCAGGAATTCCGGCGTTAGAAAAGTACTCTACAAGAAGTATTGGTCCATGCTAGACCGACGCGGTGCTTGGAATTGTGCATTGTACTTGGCGAAAAAGACGTCTTCCTTACATCAAGACAATCCAACACGGGTAAACATTAACCGAGAAATGATGCCCGACTGTGTGCTCAAATTAGTGAGAGAGCTTTATCCCAACCCCACAGGAATACCCTATCAAGGCCACAACTGGTGGTAAAGGTTAGTTGCATTTCTTTCTTCATATCCGATGTAACAAATACACATGCACCTGAGACAGCATGTTCTGGAACCAAATTGCCGCATGCCACGTGTTTTGCTATTTTTGGAACGCATGGTGTAAATCTGTGACGTCGGAGAGTGTTGACTCCGCCCTTTTCTTTGAACAAGATCCCCATTGAAATGTTTGTTTACAAATATCTTCTTTATTATGGAGAATTAACCTTATCTAAGCGCATAGGGCGGTAAATGTGTGAAAACTAGCTGTGTGAACAAAAAATCTGACACCGTAACTCATGCTTAACCGAGATATCAAAGAAAATGTAGGAGCAGTATTTCGTTGCCTGCAAGAGGTTTGAAATGATTTGCCAACGCAGAAGGTCAGGCTCCTTATATACTCCTGCCGGGCCTTTAAGCTCAATGTAAGCGGACTGACAGACTTTCATAACATGGTGTTTCATGGAGAGATCGCTATCAAGAAAGATGCCAAGATCTCGGACGGAGTCTGAGAATTGAGGTCAGTGCACGATTTTAACCTGGGAATATGACCGCTTGCTGGTCAACGGTACGGATGCCACCCTACCCACTTCCTGTGTTAAGGTCAGTGCAAGATGTTAACGTAGACATATGACCGCTTTCTGGTCAACGGCCGTGCGGATGCCACCCACCAACTTACTGTTTTGAGGTTAGTGCAAGATTTTAACCTGGGAATATGACCGCTTTCTGGTCAACAGTACGGATGCTAGCCTTCCCACATACTGTGTTAAGGGTCAGTGCAAGATTTTAACGTAGGAATATGACCGCTTTGTGGTCAACGCTACAGATGCCACCATACCCACTTACTGTGTTGAGGTCAATGCAAGTTTTAAACTGAGGAATATGAATAAGATCCGTGTTTAAGTCAGTGTTGCAGATACTATAAGATGTTTGATGGGTTGTTGACAGACCAGCTTTTTTGTCGGTCCGAGGGGGAGCATATCGTCTTTTGTTTCCTACTCAGTACCTCTTTGTTTTTCATTAGACCTGTCATTCTGCTTGCTCGGCTTTGTTAGATGTTTGCATATCTTGTTGCTATTTTCTTTGCTTTTATTATTGTTTCTTATTTGTGCTTCGTTTATCGATACAACGTCTTGTGCACGGGTCAAAATGTGTGTGTTAGGGGTCGTTTTACTTGAACTTGATGTTCGTGTTTCTCCGAACGTCTGTGTATCGAAACACAGATACACGCACTCCATGACTCTGTAAGAAGACAGAACATATCGCTAGGTTTCATTTGTTTTTGATGAATGTATGACCTTTCATGAAGTAGTTTTGTTTTTTGTTTACTTTTGCCAGTTTGCCAGTTCGTTTTTGGAACTTTGCAAAGCAGTGTCGTGTCGTCTGTTTAGGTCTGGGGAAACACCAATGAAAAGAGCCGAAGAATCCCCGAGCGTTTCTATTGGGTTTGCTTTTGATTATCCATGTATAACCTGCTTCCTGCAACTATGGTAACCGGGGATTTATTGCCTGGGGAACATGATATTTATTTCCCAGGTGCTTGTGAATGAAAACTCGTGAAAATGATGACAAACTTTATTTTGTTCTGCCTTTCAATAATCTCCAAAATTAAAATCTTACAATATGTTAACTGTCGTTTTGCTACTTCCCTAATTCTGTGTGTCAAGGAGGAGCAGTGTTGGTTAACCATTTTATTCCTTATTACAATTGGCTGTCGTAATTCAACTATCTCTTGCTGTTATGTTCGGCTTTGTTTATTCGGTAAGACGTGTTTATAGTATTTTGAAGCTTGGTAGATGTTAGTATAGCATGTGTGTGATTTGTTCTTCTTAACACTACAAAAGCTATAGTTTCTGGAGAATGTTTAAATCATATAGTCGCACAGTAAATATTGCGACAATGACCCGATTCAGCCCCGTGTTAGGTTCAGGGGCCAACGGAATGAATCAGAATGGTACGTCCCTTCAAGGGGGTTAAATCGGAACAATATGCCAATATTGCTTCTCTTCATTTAAGTGCAAAACATATGCTTTATTGTGAAATGCATGAGCTTTCGTGATATGATAAATCCCATATAATACAATAAAATTACATTTGAAATATTCACCAACAGCCCAACAGTTGCGGAACACAAGCGCCAGTGTGGTTGGACTTGACAGACGGGCCACCAGAAGTCGGCGAGGAGAAGATCGCACGCGCATGCTCCAGCTGGGCCACTACAGGTCAGGAGACCAACTGCTGTTTCTTTCCCTACCGGGTCATCATGCGAAACTGCGGCGACTTCTTCATTTATAGGCTGGGCTCTACTCAAGCTTGTAACATTGCATTCTGTGTGGAGGGTAAGTAAGGATTAATAGGTACATGACCAAGAGAAAAAGAGAGGGATGATGATGACGATGACGATGATGATGACGATGATGATTATGATGATGATGATGATGATGATGATGATGATGATGATTATGATGAGGATGATGAGGATGATGATGATGATGGAACTTTTTTTAATGCAAAGATAGAGGTTTAAGGCTAAATCTAATACACAATTCCAATGAAGAATAACAAAAATAAATGCTAAGCAGCAGGTAAAACACACAAACAAAACAATTGATTCACAAACAATAAAACAAAACAAGCAACAAGAACACACAGAAAAATAGAATAACAGTGAAAATAAGTAAGCACAAAATCCTTAAAAAGAATGTTGAGAAAGAGATAGAGAGGCAAACAGATCAAATCAAATCAAATCAAATAAAATTTTATTTTTCGAGGGTTGTGGCATAAGCAATACAACGAGCTTTTTTTCAACCAGCCCTCGCCCAGAGAGGGGACTAATCTAATCACATATTTACACGGATATTAACGTAGAAAAAAAGGTAGAAAAAACAACAACATATGAATATTTACACATTACATATTATACACAAATATAAAGCGTCGTATATAGTGAAAACAATGCTGAATACACATGCATGAGTAAATGTGTTATTAAAGCTTTGAGTGTTTTTGTGTGGATATAATGAACACTGATGCTTTGGACAAATGAAAATATAACTAAACGAAGTCTTCCATCACTGTGATTTTTCGTAATTTAACATTAAATACAATGAAAGGTGTTTTTTGAAAGTATTGAGACTCATTGGGACTCTCACAAATTCCGGGAGAGAATTCCACAGGACGCTACCAGAATAGGCTAAGTTTGATTTGAAGAGATCTATCCTTGGAATTGGGACGTTAAACTTTCGGTTTGGTTTGACTTTAAAGTTTGCGACGAAAGTTCGTGGTGCACGGCCGGAAAGTATTTTGTGAAGGAGCACGCCTTCATTTAATTTAAATCTTTCTTTTAATGGGAGAATCTTAAGTTTCTTATAATCATCAAATACAAGACTGGATTGTTTCAGTAAAATTAGTTTCAGCGCTCGCCTATGTAAACTAAACAATGGTTTTAAAATATTAGCACTGGCAGAGTCCCAGATGGTTGAGCAATAATCTGTGATGGTTTGTATATATGCGTTAAAGTATAATAACCTTGAGTGCTGATCAAGAAAGTGTTTAATTCTATTTAACTGATATATTTTTCTCGACATTGTTTTACATACCGACCGAACATGATGGGCCCAAGACAAATTATTATCGATATTTACTCCCAAAACTTTATGATCTCCTACCTCCTCTATTGTGTCGTTACCAATTAATATGGAATGAGGATTGTTTCGTATGTTTTGTCTCTTTTGTCTTGTTGTTATTAACATGTATTTGGTCTTTTTAGGGTGAAGACTCATGTGGTTATACTCCGTCCAATGAATGAGATCATCTACACTGTTCTGCAACGATGAATAAACTTTGTCTAATTTTTTATCAGTAGTGTGTAGGGTCGTATCGTCAGCAAAGAGTTCGCAGTCATCATTAATACTAAGAGGAAGATCATTAATATACAGGGAAAAGAGTAGTGGTCCAAGGACAGAACCCTGGGGAACCCCGTATAACACAGGTCTTTTGCTGGATACGGTTGAATTAACGCAGACAGACTGCTCTCGCCCGGCTAAGAAAGAGGAGAGCAGGCATAAGGTTTGGGGTGACATTCTATATTCAACTAATTTTCTTAATAGTAATTCATGATTAATAACGTCGAAAGCTTTAGCAAAATCGACGAATAGGACACCACAGAGTTGATTATTATTAATGCTACTAAGCCAACTTTCAAGAAGGTTTGTTAATGCTGTGTGGCACGAATGATTTTCTCTAAAACCTGACTGGTTGGAATGTATAAGATCGTATTTCTTCAAATGAGTGGTCAAGTGTGTAAATATGTGTTTTTCAAGTGGTTTTTGAGATTGGTCTGTAATTGGCGGGGTCAGAAGAACTACCTGATTTAAATAGCGGGATTACTTTCGCCTCCTTTAATTTGGTGGGAAAGTAGGATTTGTCAAGGCACAAATTATAAACATATGTAAGGGATTCTGGGGGCAGACAACTTCAGAATTTTCCCATCAAGATTATCCAAACCACGAGTACCTGTTTGTTTTAAGCACAACAGATAATGGAAGACTTCGCTAACAGATAGCAGAGGAATGTCTAAATTATGGGTAATATTTTTTGAATCACAAAACTGTTTCAACTTGTCCAGATTATTCTGTTTCGATCTATCAGTTGTAATTATTTTGTCAACAATAGAAGTAAAATGAATGTTCAGATCATCAGCAGGTATATCAATAACGGAAGATTTTACTGTATCTTTACGAGATAATTGGTTGATCACCTTCCAGATGGCTTTTGAGTTTTGTTTTGAACTGGATGCAGCGAGCTCACGGTAATATTTTCTATGAGCTGGACGTTTCATGGACGTTACTTTGTTTCTCTGTTTTCTGTATTCTTCTTCTTTTCCCTTACGTTTAAGAAAATCGCGGTAATCAATCGCATGTTGAATGTCGCCTGTAAGCCACTTAGGTTTGGGATGTTGCTGCACACGAGAGGTTCGAAATGGTGCATGTTTATCATATACTTTTATAAACAAGTTGTACCATAAATCAAATGCTTCGTCGGGGTCAGTATAATTATAAATCATTGAAAAATTTGTACAACTGATCAAGTTTTGAAAATAACCTATATGTTATAAATTTATGTTTTCGTTTTGGGATTCTAATCCCTTTTTTCGACCACGTGAGGCACACTGGAAAATGATCACTGCAGCTAAAACTTGGAACTGAGGTTTCAATAATGTTAGCTCGAGTTGACACACAGATATGGTCTATAAGCGTAGAGGAGGTAGCTGTAACTCTTGTTGGAATCGTTACTAACTGTTGTAAATTATGCAGGGATAACCTTTCCATCCAGCATTTGTTGGGTTTCACTAAATCAAGATTAAAATCCCCCAAAAGGATAATTTCTCTGGATTCAAGACTGACAGCGTCCATCATATCATCAAAATTATCGAACCAGTTAATATGTTCAGCTGGATTCCTGTAGCAGAAACCTATCAATATTGGTGCTGATTTAGGCAATTTTAATTCTAGCCATATTGTTTCAACTGAATGTTGCTCTAAGTGATGAAGTCTATGAAATGATAAAGACTCGTGAATAAAAACTAGCACACCAGTTTGTCGTGTTGATGTAGGGTCTCGACGTACGACATTATATCCTTCAATCTTAACTTCCGCATCCGTGATGTTACTGTTTAATCTTGACTCAGAGAGACCAAAAATGTGAAAATATTTGCCTGAATTGAGTAGAATAGTTGCTACCTCATCCAGCTTATTTATGGCATGATTGATATTTAAATGCCCAATTCTGAGACCATCTTTCACGGGCCAGGAATTCATAGACACAGTCATAAAATGAACAAAACACAACAATAATCTCTACAAAAGAATATTAGTGAGTATTATCTCGTAGAATAATAAAAAGCAAAACAAATTAAACTACTAAAAACGCACGGTAAACGAAAGAAGGGAAAAAACAAGTAGAAAAGCCGATCAGCACGGAAAATCTGTCGTCAGTAACAGTCTTCTTATCACTTCTCTGCGACAAACACTATTAGCAGTAGAATTATGAACGCCAGAAGGAAGTCTGTTCAGATGCACGCGATGTAAGCAGAGACTAGATCGTTAGCACAACGAAGTGTCACCAGGATTCTTTAAAAAAAACAAAAGCACCAGCAGAAGATTTCAAGGTTTGTCAATGACACTTTTCCGTTGAGTGAACACACGATAAATCAAAGAATGCCAGCTTGGACCACACACACACACATACACCCACACACATATACACACACACACATATACACACACACACACACACACAAACACACTCTAAGAGGAGTCGCTATGTTGGTTGCGAGGTAGTTTGTGATAGTAGTTCCGAGACACTGTTCAATACTAGTAAGGCACAGAAAACTGCTGTTGCAAACGGCAAGCCTGCATGTAGTTAAGGTAAGCCTGCATTACAGTTGGGTGGACAGGCGGCGGCAGGAGGCGCTGAACAGGGTCACTGCCGTACGGAGCACCAGACATTGGAGCGGGAAAGTGGCGATCAGCTGCACCGTGATCACCCACAGGATAGCTGTCCTCTCGAGGACGTGCGTACCTCCTGGGGTCAACGGCGGCCCGGTAGACTGGCTCCTCAAAAGAAACCCCGGGATTTGGAAGGCTAGGGAAGGCACCTGGGGGTGGCGCCACGTGGACATTGGTGGGCGGTGGTGACTGCTGATTCGTGGCGTTGAAGAAAGAAAGGAGGCACAGGAGGGTGAGGAGACCTGTCCATTTGGCAAGGTTGGGAGGGGGGGTATGAGTAGTGTTGTGACTGCTGCTGGGATAACGGAGGAAAATCAGAGTCATAATGGGGGGATGAGAAGGTTTTCGGGTTGGTGGACGGATGCGCAGGTCGCTTTATGGAGGAGTGTTGGAGGGCGAAGGTGGCCTCGTCCTTAGAGTGGACAGGTCGCCTGGCTGGACGATTGGGGGCGGGGAACAATGTCTCTGCCAGTTTGGCTGTTCCTTTGGGGCTGGGGTGGATCCTGTCCCTATACAGGGCCATGCGGGGTGCCCCATTTGCAGTGATGAAAACAGGCGTGTTGTCTACGAAAACAACGCCCAGACGTTCACATACCACAGCCAAGTTTTTGTTTGACGGGTTGATGACGTCGTTCAATGGAGAGCGTCCTCGTGCGGGAATAATGGATGATGCACGGAGACTGGCGTAGGGGAATGCCAGTCTCAGTGATGTCACGACATCCTTCCACGCGTCAGTCGTTACCGCCACAGATGAATGAACACAGGTGTTGATGCCAACGTGAAACGTGACCTGTTCCACCTTCGGCACCGGCTCTGTGCTGTGTGCCCAGGCTGCTAGCTGTTCTGGTGTCATTCCTGGAATGCACACTTTCCTTGCAGCGTCCTTCGTGGGCACGGATTTGCTTAGGTCAATATTTCTGACGACCGGAGAGAGAGAGAGAGAGAGAGAGAGAGAGAGAGAGAGAGAGAGAGAGATAGTCAGACTCATACTCAGAACTTTATTACAACAGGATAAAGGTATTAGGCAAAGCCTATTCTTCCAACCTGTCCTTTATACAACACATAAAGACAGACGCACATTACAAATATAAATTCAATCATATAAAATACAGAAATGCATTGCATGGAAAACAACACAATGTGCATTTAAGGAATTACATAAGGAGAACTCAACAATTACAAAATTACATTGACATAGTTATACCTTTCATTTGGGAATAAAGTTGCTCCGATCAGCTACACATCCGTTAACACTAGTACAAAATGTTTAACAAAATAACAATCGAACAAGACATTTCATTCACGAATGATGTGTGAACGTGACTGTCTCTTAAACATTTTCACTGAAGTTGCATTTCTTATCTGTTGGGGGAAGGAGTTCCAAAGAAACGCTCCCGAGAAGGCTAAGCTCGATTTGTAGAGGTCTATGCGAGGTATAGGAGGGATGATTTTTTGGGACCCATATCTTTTTGTGGCATGTTTGAAATGTGATTGCAAATATTTATGACAGTCGTCATTTAGATATGTATTCATGAACACAGCCTTGTTTAACGTCAACTGATCTTTCAAGGGGAGGAAATTCAGGAGCTTTAGTTTATCATCCGTGGACCTATTCAAATCATGCAGAATAAGTTTTGCAGCTCGGCGATGCAGGGAATTGAGTCTTTTTTAAATGAACATCACTGCAGTTATCCCAAAGTGTCGATGCAAAGTTTATATGAGGCATTATGTGGGCGTAATAGAACGTTTTGAGTTCTGCAGAATCTGCGTAATGCCTTAATTTTGATAACAGGTACAAATGTTTTGATACAAATTTGCAAATATTACTCAAATGAGTTTGCCATTTCAACTCTTGATCAATAGTAACACCCAATAAACTATGATCCCTAACTTGCTGCACTTGAGTTGAACCAATTGACAGTTGTAATTGTAAAGGACTTAATTGATGTTTTTGTCTCGTGGTTATCACCATACTCTTTGTTTTAATCGGATGAATGGTCATTGCATTAGGAACGCACCACTCAGTGATTTCATTCACACTTGTTTGAAGAGAAGAGTTGACGGATTCCAAAGATTTTTGACTGGTGTGAACAGAAGAGTCATCCGCGAAGAACTCACATCTAACTTTTTCATCGGACACATGAAGGGGTAAATCATTTATATAAATACAGAATAAGATAGGTCCTAATACAGACCCTTGAGGGACACCAATCCTGAAAAACGCGTTTGACGAAGTTTTACAGTTAAAGGATACATACTGTTTCCGTTTTGAAAGATACGATTCAAAAAAGGCGCAGGCGGAGTCGTTTTTTTAAATAGCACTTTAAGTTCTTTAGTAGAAGTGAGTGATCTACTATGTCAAAGGCTTTCTTAAAGTCCAAAAACAACGCTCCCGTTATTTCTGCTTTGTTTATTGCTGACAGCCAAGTCTCGCATAAAGAGCTTAAGGCGGTGTGGCAGGAATGCTTAGAGCGGAATCCAGACTGAAAAGGATGAAACAGATTCATTTGTTCCATATATGCCAGTAGGTGTTTTTGTATGTGCTTTTCTAAGGGTTGAGATATAACAGGTAAGAGGGAAATAGGTCTAAAGTTGTTTGGGTCTGTAAGATCCTTATTTTTTGGAAGTGGTAATACCCTTGCACACTTTAAAATAGAAGGGAACACGTTTTGTTGTATGCTTAGGTTATAAACATAAGTTAGGGAATCGACAATGTAAGGTAAAGCAAGTTTTAGCAACTTGACTGGATTTTTTTTCTGGACCCATTGACTTCTTATTCGCCATTTGTTCTACCAGTTTTCCTACCTCGTGCACTGAGATTGGAGGAATAGAAAACGTGTCAGTTTGAGTCAACTTGTGTCCACAGAATGTTTTTAATTTTTCAAAACAATCATCCGTATCAAGGGAATTATTCTGATTGAGACAAGATTTTAGGTTGTCTGCCAGCGAAATGAAGTGTTTGTTAAAATCATTTGGAGATATTTGTGAATGAGAATTGGTTGATCCCTTCCTAGATTTATCAAGAATTTCATTCACTGCTCGGCAGATTGTAGCTGTATCCTTTTTTTCAGAAATCAGTTTATTAAAATATTCTGCCTTTACTTGTCTCACTGTGTCCAAAACTTTATTTTTTGCAGTTAATACTCTGTTTCCATGTTGCGCTCTTTAAAATAATCACGCATCGCCATAGCCTCGATAATGTCTGAGGTTAACCAGGGGGGGGGGGGGGGGGCTGGGATGTTTCACTTTATGCTGACGTAGTGGTGCGTGTTTATCAATTATTGAACACAAAATATGGTGAAAAATATTGCAAGCGCCCTCTGCGTCACTGCAATTGAATACGCTATAAAATGGCGCTTGGTTAAGGTCAAAGAAAAAGGCAGATTCATCAAAATACTTGAAACTTCTGTATTCGATTGTTGTGTGGCCTTTATGACGTGATTTTGGCAATCTAAGAAAAATCGAGCAAAAAACAGAATGATGGTCACTAAAACTGGAATGTACTACTTGCGCATTTGCAACGATATTCTTACTATCAGTGTAAATATGATCAATCAGGGTTGATGAAGTATTTGTTTTTCTTGTAGGGGTTTTAACCAGCTGATGAAGACCAAACAGAGCAGTGGTTGAGCACCACGTTGTTTGAGGCCTGAGTAGGTTAATGTTAAAATCGCCAAGCAATACACCATTGAGGGCCCCAAAGGGTTTAAAATCGTGATCGTGATTGGCGTTTTTTGACCTTTCTGTGACCGTGATTGCCGAAATTTCCATTTCTGTGATCGTGATGGGACTTTGCCCGTGATCCGTGATGACACAAAAATCAAGTCTCGTGATCGTGATCATCATTTGTTTTCGTAATCGTGATGGGCATTATTGCAAAGCATTTTATTTTCAACGTACATTTTTCACAGCTGTATCACTCTATGATCCTCTATTCGTCAAGGTGTTTGTGATCGTGAAAACAAAAATCAAGGTAACTGTGATCGTGAAAGCTAAAATTTCCCTTCCCGTGATCGTGATGATACCCCCCCTTTGGGGCCCTCACCATTCTCGTCACGAGCCTTCACTCTGTCCATCATAGAAACAACATCATCAATCCACCTTGACGTTTCAGCAGGGTTACGATACACATAGCCAATAAGCAAGGGAGAGGATTTGTCATGTTTTAGTTCCAACCACATACAATCAACATGTTCATATTAAAGATCAGTTCTACGTTTGACAATCCCAGCAATGGACTGACATAAAGAGCGATGCCTGTTAGGCCTACTCGTGCATTGTCCCGTCGTAAAACCGAATAATAATTCGGAATTAAGGCTGTCTGAGATACGCGAATCTAGACGCGTTTCACTTACACCGAAGAGCTGTACCAGCTCTGGTTGCTGGTTTAGCAATACACAGACATCATGTACTTTGTTGACTAAATGATAAATATTTACATGCCCTATACGGAGAACAGTGTTTGATGTTGTTGACATTAGGACGAAGTGCAATATTGTAACAAACAGCAGTAAATAATAAAGCAAGCAAAATCCGGAAATATGAGTATCCGGAGCAGTCAAGACAACAGTTCTAGTATATCATAAACGCACACGGATTTCTCCAAGTAAATGTCAAGATTCCCACAACACAAAGCGAGCGCTGACAATGCACATTCAGACACACAAGCTTTCACTTTAGGCCTACACTAACAAAACGTCACACGATTCGGATTAAGTGGCATTCACCACTTACACTCCCGGAATAAATCAGAGTAATTATAGTTGCTATTTAGAACAGGATGATACAAGATGAGATAGCAGCACACAAAGGTGTGCAATCAAAAATAAAGAAACAAATTGTTGCTTTAAAATGAAGGGTAACCGAACAAAAGGTAAAGCAAATCTCACAACAAACAACGCGATACTAGATAATGTAGCTTGAATACAAGGTGAACAAAATGTTCACAGAATACAAAAAGACACAAGGTTAAAAGCAGTTAATGCTGAACAGTCCTGGTGAAATTCAGTTGAGGCTGAACAGTTCACAAACTCGGCCCAAAGCCAGTAGTTCATGCAAATATTTAGCTCACCGTCAAAGTTAATGTTGTAAAAGGTTCTT
>NC_090246.1:75402595-75420095 GCF_037325665.1 Littorina saxatilis
GTTGCTGCACGGGGATTGCACAGGAACACGTCAACATCAAATCGGCTGCGGCGGATTTAAGCCCATATGCCGGTTTTGGAAGATTTAAGCTCAGACAAAGACGCTTATGACGAGACTGCATGCACCAATCAGTTTGCTAATGTCGTTATTGTATTGGCTGGCTGTCTCAAAGCTGACGGAAGTCACAGTTTTCAATTGCTTCGTGCGTCTTTGTTTCGTGACCAGTACTCTTGATTGTGGTACCGTTGTGTTTCTAAGACTGCACCTGCTTTTGATATAAAGCTCAATCAGTTTGCTATGTTCGTCCTTTTATTGGCTGGCTTTCATACTTTTCCGCATTGCATTTCAGAGAGAAAACATATTAACAGCGATTGAATAGACCATGTTATGTTGCTTGATTGGTTGGCACGTGTTTTGGTTTGTGCATGGTCAACAATCTTGTAAAAAAATATATATACTTTGGCGTGGTGATTTAAAGCAGTGGTATTTTCTTGCTTCTATTTAGCTAGCTATCACTAAGATGTGTTGTATTGTTCATTCGGACAGCTGGAGCTGGAAGAACTGCCTCTGGCGCAGTGCCATGTGTTTTCGGACCCCCACGTCATCACGTTTGATGGCAAGTAAGGCTTCTGCACTTGCTTGGATTTAAACCCCTCATTGTCTTGTATCAGTTAACGTGTGATGGCTTATGAAACTTTTGCAACGCATTGTGTATAACACTGATATAGCTATATCGCTAGATTAGGCGCAGCTATGCAGTACATCAGAGATACTGGAATATGGATATTATCTAACACACAAAGAACATGTGTATGAAATCTTGAGACACAGCTTACTGAAGTGCGCAATGGACAGGTATGCCTGGACATCCTCATTTATTTTGCTCTTGTGAAACAGAAGAGATATCGGGACTGTCACAGTGCTCGGTTCAGGTAACACGTGTTTGAAACCCCAAAACCATGATGTCTTAAAAATCTTCCTACGTCATCTGACTTTCTTGACATAAACTAGCCAATTGCATATTATTAAACATCGTATTAGCGACTAACATCCCCTTGATATGTTTACACTGACGTCATTACTGAGGCAAACTTAGTCCAATAACGCTCTGAATAGAGGCTTATCAAATAGCCTTGCACGCAAACTAACTATGGGCGTCACGTTCTTAGCAGTCTCACGTTAGTACACCATTATGCGTAGCAAATATAAACTCACATGCCCAGTCACATACCAGGGGGAAAAACAGTGCTGAATAATGACAGTATACCTAGATGCAAAAATCTCCCCTTCCTTCTCTACATTGCTTCAGATTGTTAGTTACATTCTTATGTATGATTTGATATTTCTGTGAAAGGATTTTTCTTGACCTTGAAAGTACCTGTACAAGACTTTTTTTCTGCGTGGATGTTAACGTGTAACCACACTTGATATAAGTATAGCTTGTTGTGTTGTTCATAGTTTATCTTTTGCATTATATACCGTCCTTTGTCATCTAAATACAATCATTTTTAACCAATGAAAATACTGGTCAAGATAATGAATACTATCGATTAGAAAACGTACATACAATTGATGACCGTAGCACAGACGTCAATATACTAACTTGCTCAACGCGCCTCTTCAAACACATTATCTAGACAGAACAACGGCTTCATTGAGCACCTTCGATAGGTACAACCGTGAAGGAGTGTTAGCCTATGGTGCCAGGCTACAAATGACTACATTGTAACACTCTTATATTATTAAAATCTTTGTATGCATCAGTCTTTCAATATCACCGTGTGATTTTGAGCACGTTCCATATTCTCTCACTCTGTCATGTGGACTTTCAGAATCTACGACATGTACAGCAGAGGGACATTTGTGTTGCACAAGAGTTTGTCCAGAGATTTTACGGTAAGTAAATCTGCGTGAAAGAACAGAGACAATGGGTATGTAGATGTCGAGAAAGGGATATTTTCAACGGGAAAAAAAGGTAGATAGCTTTAAGGAAAAGGAGTCTTTGGATGGAATATGGGTAAGAGGGAGGTAGCTATAGGTGTCGGAATAAGGATAAATCCAGGTGATGTGTAGACGTAAAAAGGGTGAAAGGAAAACGGGATAGTATTGCCAAAATAACAAAGACCGTTTCGTATTTTTGGATGGCATTATGAAATTGCGTTGTGAGTATGAATGCGCAGGTCTATCTGGAACTGCGGAGGATGCCGTGAGAAAGGTGCAACGGTATTGATGAGGCGCCGTATATGCAGTAGATCTGACTTTGTTCATCAAAGAAGTATCTTCCTTATTAAACTTGAAGTCATATTGAAATCTCTACCGAAGAACGTATTTATTTGTGCAACACTCGTTTTGAGCATTGGTCTCATTTCAGATGCATATTCGGGTGTCGGACTGCGGAAACAACGAAGGTTACTGCGCATGCGGGTTTGTGGCACGTGACACTGGTGACGTAGTGTCAATAGACACATGCTCACGTCAACAGCCTCCTGGTACTGCTGACGTCACCTTTCCTGGTAACTTCATCAGTGATGACGTCAAAGTGTACGAGTCAAAAGGAGGCAGATTACTGACGGTAAGAAAATGTCAGTGGCTAAAACTTACTGCAGCTGTTTTGTGTTATAGTGTCTTCTGATGATGTTGCCTGCAAAAGGCAATGCCTGGCGCCTGATGAATGTGAGGAATAGATACAATGACATCGCAGAACATGATGCAAATCCGACATCTTCTGTCTGCTCAGATAGCCTGAACATCACAAGCAAAAACACACACACACACACACACACACACACACGCACGCACACACACACACACAAACACACACACACACATACACGCGCGCACACGCTCACAAACATACACACACACACACACACACACACACACACACACACACACACACACACACACACACACACACACACACACACATATATATATATACAAAGAAAGAGAAAAAGAAAAAAGAAAACAAACATACGTACATACAGCCAATCAAAGTCGAGATATCTTTGAGAAAATCTTAAACAAATGCATTTAGAGCGCTTCCTTCCCTTTTATATCGAGATTACTTTAATTGTATAATGTTCGGTGGTGGGTCATCATTATTACAATCATCGTCATTGTAAATAGGCCCACAACAGCACTGCATGAAATATAATATTCAATCTCGCATGGGCAGGTTGTGTTCGCCAGCGGGACCCTGATCAAGACGTACCTGGAACCATGGGGGATGTCCATCTCCTTGCTGACCCCTCCCACAGACCTGGGGTTCTCTCGGGGGCTCTGCGGGTTCTATGACAGCGACATGGACAACGACTTTCACGATGCTCAGGGCAAGGTCATGGCCAAGTCGGCCAGCGACAGACTCACTGCACTGGAGTTTGTCCAGATCTGGAGGTCTGTAGTAACCCCTGGTTATTTCGATGTTAGAAACACTCTGGTGTTGTGCTATGCACAGGAATGTTAACTAAAGAGCGAACAAAACAAAAACAAACAACATAACGAACACTATCGACTAATCGATATATGCAGTAGAAGCTTTTCAACAAATAACATGAAGGTAAGGAAACAATGACGATACATCGTGTTGGTACTTTAACAAACAGTCATGCACTTTGACTAGAAACGCCTGTTCGATGGCAAGCAGATAGTCAGACGGATGGGTCAATTCCCTAAACCACGAGAAATTAACTCAAGCAACTAACAGGCTCCCGGGCAGACATAAAGATAGTCATTCAGAGGGACAACCACCCAGTCTCTATCTCCGTCAAAAACCTTGTGATCAGCTATTGTTTGTTTGATTGTGTTTTAGACTTCCCCCAGCGTCCAGCTTCTTTGACCAGCCCCCGATCAACGATGCCCAGCCGCTGGGCGTTACTTCCCGCTGTGACTGCTCTGCCACCAACACGGGCGGTGTGTGTCCTCTGACGTCACTCGTCAATGACATCACACCAACCGTCCAAGCCTCCGAGGATAAGACGAACTTCTTCTTCAGTGAGAGCGGTTTGGTCGGCAGCCTCGACGACATTCCAGCAACTGTGACGTCAGGAGACGAGTTTGGCGATTATGACGACAATGGTATTCCATACTTCGCGGAAATCAACTTTCTGGAGATCGAGCCCAGCAGACGGAGAAGACAAGCGAACTCAAGAAGAGAAACGTTTCCTGATGCTACGTTGGATTTTGTACGCCCCAGAAACGGCAGTGCGGCGTATTTCTTTCAACCAGATTATTTGCTGGCCTCTACTGCTTTTATTCCAAACTGGCCGGCAGCTTCCGGTCTGACCGAGAACGAGGCTACAGACGCATGCGCAGAGAGGCTGTTTGGGTCTAACGTAGCTCTCAACTGTGCTGAGTTTCTCGGGAGTTCCCTAGGAACGGCTTTCGAGTTTTGCAAAGCCGACCTTCAGGTGAGTGCAGAAATAGAATTGCGAATAATGCGTTTCTTAGAACTCCACGTTTTGTTTGAAGATCATGAAGACCATCGAAGAAGAGAAACCTTTCGTCAAACGTATGATTATATAATTATATTTGTTTTTATAGATTTGTCCCTGAGCTCCAATTGCCTTGTATACCTCAGTGTTATATTTCCTCTTCTCGTATTTTTGTCTGTTGTTCTTTGTTACTTTATCTTTTTTGTGTTGCTGTTCGGATGTGAACTACTGTGGTTTCCAAAACAAAACCACCTTTAACTCAACAAATAGTCTGATCTTGATATCTCGTTGTTTTGGGGTTTTTTAAACAATGAATACATAAATGGCAGCTTTAATGTACAACACTGGACTTCATAGGTCAAGGGAAACACGAGCTGGGCGGACTTCACCGTACCGCTATTAGAAAGTCTGTGTGACCTTGGCCTTCTGCAGTCAGCACGTGACTTCCGTGAGCCCGGAGCGATTAGGGCTGCGTGGCCCAAGATTCTGGAAGACGCCATCGCTTGCCCGAAAGGCTGCAAGAACGGAGAGTGTGGGCCCGAGGGCTGTGTCTGCGAGCCCGGGTTTACGGGGCCTGAGTGCGAGAAAACTGTCGGTATGTTGAGATACTTGTTGTTCTTTTAGGGTTAGGGTAGTAGCTTATCCATATGGGCATAGGTATATGATCTTTTATCGCATTTTTACTGATCACATGACAAAAACACCTGTTGTCATTGGTCAACTAGGAACTGTATATCAATTGATATCGCAAAGGAAGTTCCTAGTGAATTTGATATCGTGCAGGAAGTAGTTTTCCAATTGTAAATTTGAAGAAAAAAATCTCACTTGAAGGAAACACAAATCTCCCATTATTTTAAAGCGCACATTTATAAAAGGAAAGTAATTGCATCAGCAAGTTTAAGTACACACTTTTTCCGCCCACCTTTAACAGACAAGTAGTAGAATGGTATGTTTTAATCTTACCGAGGGAGGCGATTGGAACAGCCGTAAACTAACTGAACTTTGGAGCGAGAAGCGAGTTCTCTTGCAGGGTATCAGCGCTCATCACTCACGTAAAGGCTGGAAATGAGCAGCCGATTTAAACGTTTTGCTCCAGCATGAATCACTGGCCCATCCCTCTTTGTTGTAGCCATGCAAAATCCACACAAAAACCTCAACAGCTTCAAAACAGTCACGAAGGCTATCGGAAGACGCCATCTTTGAAAGTTCTCTTGGAATATTGTGTCGTCTGCAGTGGGCGATTCGACAACATTATCAACACTGCAGTCCGTCGATAACGACTAAGAACTGGAAGCTGTCTTCTACACAGAAAACAAGAGGCGGAACCTTCAAGGCTCACGTAAGAAATCGACAAACAGTAACACAAACTCAATCACTCCGTCACACATACACACACACAGTAAGCATAGGTGATACGGTGCAAGAGTGCGAGACACTAGATCTAGATCTGTCTGTCTGTAGCCTACTTACGGGGACACGACTGCCAGATGGCCAGATCGACACTGCGCTTTTGACAGCGCTTCCTCGCGCAGACATTGGAAACACGCGGTGCAGATTAACCTGTAGGAAATCTCCTTTGGTATCTTCTTTATCTATTTTTCTGGAGCTACGAAACCGAACAATGTGAAATCGTCTTTTCCGAATCGGCGAACTGCAGCTCGGCGATAACTGTATCTATACCACAATCCTTCACGCGATCTGACCTAACCTTGACCCCTGACCTGGTCTACATACCACACGACACAAACCAGTCAGCTGTTTTTACCCCCAACCCCCCCCCCCCCCCCCCCCCCCCCCCCACCACCCGTTTTCTTTGGATACACACTTTAACTACATTCGTGCCGACAAAATGTTGATCATTGCTTCAATACTTTGAAGCTGTTGCTTGAATAATAACCAGTAAAATTAGTATTTCGAAAGGCTGAATCATATCAGATCTCGGCTCACGCTTCGATCTGATATGATTTCAACTTTCTCGACATTGGCATTGAAAAATCTGGATATCGCAGTCAAATCTAACGATAACTAATAATATAATTATAATGGATCCGCCCTTGAATGTGGTTGTGATATAATGACGACGGTGTGTGTGTGTGTGTGTGTGTGTGTGTGTGTGTGTGTGTGTGTGTGTGTGTACTGTGATGTTTCTGTGTGTGTGTGTGTGTATTAATTCGTGTGTGTGTATGTATCCTGTGTGTGTGTGTGTGTGTGTGTGTGTGTGTGTGTGTGTGTGTGTGTGTGTGTTTGTGTGTTTTACTTGCAGGAATTGTTGTTGTTCTTGTTGATATCGTGTTTTCCCCTCCCCAAACCATGGTAAGCCTATAATTATGTTCCTACGCTGCAAATCAAAGATCGCATTGGCGCTCTTTACAAAGCTTTGCTGCCGTGTGTTTTCTTCTCCAAAACAATAAAGTGCAGGTTAACTAAACACTCGTAATTTCCGGTTGACATTTAAATTTATTAACGATTTTAATCATGTCTCCAAACGGAAAGCCTAAGGTAATGTCACTGTAATTTTCCTCATCCTCACAACAAGAACAGGTTTACAAAAGCGAGTATTGACGTGTTTTGCAAAAAGCAAAGCTAATTAAAGCGTAGGAGCCAAAACGTGATGTTACAAATCATTTTAATCATTTCCAGCACGATTTCAAAATACTCTGCGTATTTGTGCTTCGTGTGTGTACGCGTCAGAAAGGGACAGCTAGGCAGTGAGAGAGAGAGAGAGAGAGAGAGAGAGAGAGAGAGAGAGAGAGAGAGAGAGAGAGAGAGAGAGAGAGAGAGAGAGAGAGAGAGAGAGAGAGAGAGAGAGAGAGATTTTAAGAGAGAGAGAGAGAGAGAGAGAGAGAGAGAGAGAGAGAGAGAGAGAGAATGACAATGACAATTCTTTATTTTACGAGGGTAACAGAATAAGCATTGGTATACCTTTTTGCATCTGGCCCTCGCCCTAAAGAGGGACTAAATCTACTATAATAACTACTACTACATACATACATAATTAGTGAAACAGTATAAGTTTATGTACATAAGCGCATTATATGAAACATTGTAGTTAAAAATGTTCATGACAAGGTGCAAAGCAAACATTTGCGAGTCAATTAGAGTCAGAATACTATGCAATAGTACATCAACTCTGCAAGACAATGGGTATTATGCAGAACATCATAATTTTATAAACAAAACAATAAATCAAAAGTGAGTGACTGTGTCCCAAAGGACATAACAATCAAGAATATACTATTTTCATTAAAATATAGAGAGAGAAATAGCGCATTAGAGAGATACATTTTAAGATGGGAAGAGAAAATGAGAGGGAGAGAGAGAGAGAGAGAGAGAAGAGAGAGAGAGAGAGAGAGAGAGAGAGAGAGAGAGAGAGAGGGAGAGAGAGAGAGAGAGAGAGAAGAGAGAGAGAAAAGAGAGAGCGCATTAGAGAGATACATTTTAAGATTGAAAGATACAGTGTGAGAGATAGAGAGAGAGAGAGAGAGAGAGAGAGAGAGAGAGAGAGAGAGAGAGAGAGAGTGTTAGAGAGAGAGAGGATGTCAGTGTAGTAAGAAGACAAAATTAATACAGTTATACAGTTTATGTAATTTAGTTGTAAAAAAAGACAGAGAGAAAGTTAAAGATGAATTGAGAGAGGGAAGATACATTTTAAGAGAGAAAGACAGAGATACAGAAAGTGGAGAGAGAGAGAGAGAGAGAGAGAGAGAGAGAGAGAGAGAGAGAGAGAGAGAGAGAGAGAGAGAGAGCGAGCGAGAGAGAGAGACAGAGAGACAGACAGAGAGAGACAGAGAGAGACAGAGACAGAGAGAGACAGAGAAAGAGATGAAGCGAGAGACAGAGAGAGAGATGAAGCGAGAGACAGAGAGAGAGAGAGGAGATGTTACTTCAGTAATCAGATATCATCACCATTTGAAAACCCAGCCTGAAGAACAAAACCTAAAGGCAGTATAACACTACATCAAGTCAGTATATCGACACGAGCGATAAAAGATTAGCCTTTCGAAAGGCATTACCTTACAGTCTCTGGCACTATAAATCGAAACCGAAAGGGCGTCATAACACATATAATTATAGTCCCCAGCAAAATAAAGTGTTTATGAGGCCATACATACATTTTACCCATACAATCCCACGATCAGCTAGCATAAGGGTTTGTTGTTGTTGTTGTTGTTGTTGTTGTTGTTGTTGTTGTTGTTGTTGTTGTTGTTGTTGTTGTTGTTGTTGTTGTTGTTTTCGTCGTCGTTGTTGTTCTTGTTCTTGTTTTACTGACAGATTTTTTTTAAAGTTGTGTAAATGTGTTTTAAGGCGGAAACTATTGATTTAAGGACCAATTCACAAGGAGTAGTTCAATCTTCCTTTTGGCTGCCATAGATCTGGATTCCGAGAATGTCACAACAGTGTCCGACCCGTTTATACCTATATCTTCGACCACATCAGATATCACACCAGAACCTTCTACTACCACCATAAGTACAACGTCGACAACCACCACCGCCGCACCAACAACGACCACAACGACTACAACGGCGACTACAACAACGACCAGAACGACAACACCAACAACCACCACCACGACAACACCAACCACCACCTCGACAGCATCAACAACCACCACGACACCAACAACCACCACGATACCAACAACCACCACGGCATCAACAACCACCACAACAACACCAACAACTACCACCACAACACCAACCACCACAACTACAACACCAACACCTACCACAACCAATACACCAACGACTCCAAACACCATGTCAACACCTGCAATGACAACAACAGCGACATTTGTGGCACCTCTCTTGACGACGCCAAGAGAGACCATTGGAAGCATCGAAGCTGGGAGGGGAGATGAGGACATACTGCAAGCCCAGACTTTTCGCTTCGTGCTGTGTGACATCAACCAGGAACGTTGCACTGACGTCAGCTTTGATGTGACGTCACAGCAAGGGCCCTTCCGATGTCGTGTAATGGCCGTGGAGGTACAGCGTTTACGTTGCTTTTGACGTGATTAGGGTGAAAGTATGCAGTCAATAAAGTGACTTATTTAACACATTTAAAAAAAGCCACGAAATTGCACATTAATTGTTGAGCGTTGGCATGTGCTCCATCTAATTTACTCAATATGCAGCAAGTATCTCCGGTAATTATATAGGAAAAAGAAGGAGCTCTATGCGAAATATTGAAAATGAATATACCTTTCCCATGTAGTGTTGGTTTGTTTTTGTTGTTGCTTCTTTTTCACCGGTCTTTTATTTTCCTAGAATTTTAAAATGCTCATTCTGAGACTGAACGTTTTCCTTCTACCCAAAACCTTGTCTCAGTATCAGCATAACAATCAACAAAATTAATGTTTTGTCACTGAAACTATTTCTTCCGCTAAAAAAAAACCTCTCCTCGATAACATCTATTCAGGATCTTTACGTTCTGCTTGACAGGTTGGAGAGGGCGAGGTTGCCCCACTCAGTTCCAACAAGCCTATTTCCACAGGGAGCACGTTCTCATCGGACGGTCAGTTCGTCTGTCTCCTACCCTATTTGGACTACCTCCGACAGATCTTCAACACGCGTCGTCCCTTCGACAGCGTTAGGGTGGAGGTAATTAGTAACATATTTTTGCTTGGGCAAGTTTTGTTTTCTGTGCGCACACACACGCACACACTCACACACACACACACACACACACACACACACACACACACACACACACGCACGCACGCACGCACGCACGTACGCACACACACATACACACACATCAACACACGCACGCACACACCCACTCACACACAACCACAACCACATACACATAATTTACAACAGAGCATTTATGTAGCCTCTTGAGAGCCAACAATCCCTTCTGTCAGTCGTGTTCGTAACAATGTATCATAATTTGTTTGTATTAGGGGTCACAATTTTGCGCACGATAGTTTCATGGCTTAGCACCTGTCGCATGTGTCGCATTTCTTTAGCTTCGGCGTTGATATAAACTACAGCAAACCATGTTGATAGTGACTGCGCATGCAAACGCGACAAGTTATCTCATATATGTGATAGGCACATAGCCTTTGTGTCCAACCTTAAGTTTTGGTTCTCAACCCTGGCCGTGTGCATTAGACTACACGGACAGTATGATGGGATGCTGGCGTTCACATCTAGTCGGTCCATTCAATGTGAGATTGAATTGAAATACCATTAAAATATCATTCAGGTCCGACTCTTAGTCAATGTGTTCTATTTGCACCATGCGTGTGACTATTTTAAGGTTGTGACTGTACGTTTGTAACGATTTTTCAGGTTGTGATTGTATGGTGTTGACCATTTTCGGGTTGGCAAACTATGTTAGTGACGATTTTCAGGTTGTGACTGTTTGCTTGTCCGTGACCTTTTTTTTTAAGTTGGCGCTGTACATTGGTTACCATGTTAAGGCTGTATGTGAGTGTATAATTATGTGTGAGACCATTTTCAGTTTGAAGTTGTGTATTTGTGACCATGCATGTTTCATGCTATGCCTGTATGTTTGTGACCAATGCCAGGTTGTGATTGTTTGGATGTGACCATGTTCAGGTTGTGACTGTGTGTTTCATTGTTTGTGACCATTGTCAGGTTGTGACTATGTTTGTGACTATTTTACATGTTATCAATGCATGTCTGTGACCATTATCAGGTTGTGACCGTACTACTTTGTTGGTGATCGTTTTGTAAGGTTGGCTCTGTCTTCTACATGTAGTTACCATGCATGTTTAGGCTGTGTGTGAGTGTATGTGTGTGACACTTTTCAGGTTGTGGCTGAGTGTGTATTTGTGACCATCTATCATGTTGTGACTGTATGTATGACCAATGTCAGGTTGTGATTGTATTTTCGTGACCATTTTACATGTTGTTAATGTGTGTTTGAGACGATTTTCAGGCTGTAACTGTATGTTCGTGACCAATTTTCAAGATGTGTGACTATATTATCAGTGACTATTTTCAGGCTGTGACTGTGTTTTTGTGACCATTTTCAGGTTGTGACTGACTACCCTGGGAGCAGCCAGGAACTTACCGAGACCGTGGTGTCCACAACAATCTTCACCATCTATGACTCTCTGTGTCGTTCCTGTGGTGTGGACGGACGTTTTGGGTGCACTACCAAGGTGCAACAATGCTGTCTGTCTTATGTTATCATTTCATGTTTTAACTATAAGAGCGATAAGATAAGATAAGATAAGATAAGATAAGATAAGATATGAACATATTATTTCATGTTTTAACCATCAGAGCGATAAGATAAGATAAGATAAGATACGACATGAACATAAAATTATATAATACGTCTGAATTTAACTAGGGTAATCGAACCAACACTGTTCGTACTTTTTGTTTTATGATCCTTCCCTTGCTTAGAATTGAACTGATCTGAATTTATTTTAATTTTATTTTGAAAGGATACCAAAGTAAGCATGAGAGACAGAGAGAGAAAGAGGGAGAGAGAGAGAGAGAGAGAGAGAGAGAGAGAGAGAGAGAGAGAGAGAGAGAGAGAGAGAGAGAGAGAGAGAGAGAGAGAGATTGAGTGAGAGAGAGAGACGGACGGACGGACATACAGACGGACGTACAGACAGACAGCGAGACAGACAGACAGACAGACATAAGACATAAGATAAGACATAAGGTCATTTATTGTCCATACAATTAATTACAATGGATGGAAAAGTGTGGTTCATCTGCTCTTAAAACAACCAAACAACATATGACAACAACCTTAAAAAACAAAAAAAATAAGAACAATAAAACATACAAAGTAAGAACACCCAAAGACAGACAGACAGACATATAGACAGGCAGGCAGGCAGACAGGAAGGCAGACAGACAGTTGTGTATCACACGTGAGCATAATATACTGGTCAAACAGCGTAGGATTTCGTTACCTCACATAGACGTCTAGACAGGAAACCATACTTCTCGATTCAATTAGTGTTACAGGGATAACAAGTCTGTGAACTTGATGAAGTGTGTCTCGTTGAGTCTTTCTCGTATCACATAATCATGCCAGAGGCTATGCACTGAAAAGATAAAGCGCGCAAATAAACGTATGTGTAATTAATGTTGGTATCTTAATTTACCTAATGTATCTCGAATGTATGGACATTTACACATTTTGTCAAATGTCAAGCAGGTACACTTTAAATCTACTAGCTTGAATCTCGAGTAAAGTGAGGTTACAGCACATTCTGAATTTGATTTTGTTACAGCCAGATTCGTGTTACATTGAGGGGAAGTGTTACACCAGATATCAGCCCCAGCCCTATGACAGCTGTCTCCAGTGCCGACCGGAGCTCACCAAAGAAAAATGGTCAACGAGAGCAAGTAAATGAAACAAATGATGATTTGTGCTGTTGAATTATATTAGAGAATAAACAATAAAGATAAACAAAAACAACCAAAAAGCAAGAAAAAGGAAGTTAATCGAACGTCGTCACGCTCATAAGAACAATACCTATTATCTCAGTGTTAGGCATTTCTGTTGTTAAACTACAGGGGAAGCTACTGGAAGGGTTTTTATCATGTGTAAAAACTCTCAGACCATCGGAAATCATTGCCACGGTAACGTAAGCAAAACTGCCGATCTCGTTTCTTGAGTTAGGCTCTTTTTCTGTATGATACAGGAAGACTTGTTTTGAGAATGTGGAGGTACGCAACATCTCTTTGTGGGTTGTTATGCAGTTTTGCTGATTGAAAATGTTGCTGTCAGTTCTTTATCTTACGTTTATCCCGTGGTAACCGCTCAAGATAGGCTGTGTGCAACTTATAGCTAAACTCAAGAAGGCAGATTGTTCAGAAACCAATGTAGGCTTTTTGCGTTTTTCTCAAAACATCAAAACATGACATAGGCAATTATCTTATGAGCGTGACGACGTGTAATTATAACAAAAACAAAACACGAAACATTCACAAGAACTACGACCTCTCGGTCTTTAAACTAAACGAAAAAGATACACAACAGACGAAACGTGATGGTAAATGGTATTGTGAATTACCTATGAATTGTTGTCGCTACCTAAATGAACGAATACAAAAGTGTATTGCGTACAGTCTATGCTGTAATTTTATTATTGAAGCTTTTTCTGTTCCTCCCACGAGATGATAATTAGAAGACTCCAACTTGTCTTTATTCAACCGAATGCTCTCTGAAGCTAGTGTGCACAAGAGGCTTACGGAGCCAACAATTTGGATACTTCGTTACAAAACTAATTCTATACTTAAGGGGAAAGTAGAGTAAACTGTTACGTACGAAAGTCACAGTTCTCAATTGCTTCGTGCGTCTTTGTTTCTTGACCAGAACTCTTGATTATCTGCTAGAGGAAGTAGATACCAGCAAAATATTAATTGATGCCACCATTTGCATTTCATATTTTCCAAAAAAACTACTTGCTCTAACACATGATAAAAACCAAACAGTCGTACATGGGTACATAAGGATGTACATTTTACATTTGAGGAGAGGACATACACCCTGCATTAACAGTATATATCCCTTTTACAATCAGTTTAATACATTAAATCCCACTCGCCGCCGTGTGTATAATTACTACAATAGCAGGATATGTGTTGAAGCAATCGTGCGCGTAGACAAGCTTTGGTTGCACTTTGATGACCGGTAAACTTTACTTTTAATTCTTTAGGTGTGATTTTTTCTGACAAATTCCTTGAATGGTTATTTTTATTATAATCAGAACTTCAGTGTGTGCTCCTAGATTTATCAGTAAAACATAGAATGGGCGTGGGGAGGGGGGGGGGGGGGAGTTGCAAATACAGACAATGGGAGAAAACGAATGATTGAAAATATATAGGCAAAGAGAACATTTTTACACGTGAGAAAACGTGTGATGGTCATACTCAGCCCTGGTTTTAAATGTGTTATTTAGCTTTTGTTTTTAACCTGGGATGTCATTTTACTTTTTGCAGACATGATAGACCGTGCGATGGTCGCTCATTTCTGGCCCAAACTTCTGAAAACAAAAAGCTGAGGTGTTATTTTACTTCTTTCAGACAACATCGCTCCGGTCATTAGTTTTGAGGAACGTCCACTCGTGTTCGTCGGGCAAGATATACGTTTTCGTATACGGGTCAACGATCCTGACGGGTCCCGCCTTATTCTCAGTCTGGATCGGAAAGACGCTTTCATCAGCCAATCAGGCCTCTTCCAGTGGCGAGCTATAAGCAATGACGTCGAAGAGGGCGTGGTCAAGACCGAACAGTTCATCTTGTTTGCACGCGATGACTGTAATGCCACAGCTTCCATAAAAATTGAGGTGATTTTAATTGTGTTGTTTCGTTCTGAATAATGCCATGTTTCAGCTATAGCTTTGATAGAAACGATAACTTATGTGTACTTCCATGAACAACAATGACGTTACAGTTTTACACATTGCACATTTAACCTATCATTTGGTTTTTGTAGCTAATTTTGCGTCAAAAGACCAGCGAACTAACGAATACAAAATACTTAGGTCATAGTTTAAAAAAAAAATCTTGCAACATATTCCCTTTTCAAAGAATACCATCTTGCCCAAGCTAGTAGCATATATCAACACAAATCGGAATCGCTGCTTATCAAATGTGCCACATCCAGCCCCAAACAGTTGGAGAGAAACATGTCTTGGATTGGTGAACAATTGTGCCTGTGAATGACTTGTATACATGTGGTAGATTGTGTTCCATAAGTGCCATGAGATAAGTTCTAAGTACATTTTGCTTAGTCTATAGTATGTCTTCAGTTCCTTCGTTTTCGATTTGGTTTCAACAAGTAGACTAGACTTCTTTTTTTTCAGATTCTGACTGTACTGTGCAAGCGTGAGAATTGTATTCGCTCATTTGTGTGTGTCATCAGCGCAGCTACTTTTGTTTTGATGTTTTTTTTCGGACTGCAATCGGATTTAATCTGATGAACAAGACCAAACAATACTTTCTTTCAGATTGTGACTGTACCGTGCGATTGTGAGAACGGGGGGACCTGCGTGAACCCAAGGGCCAACGGAGACCAGTATCAGTATGACTGCATTTGTCCGTCGGGCTACTCGGGTTTGTTGATTCCTCGTCTTTAAAACATAACAGCAGACTGACCTTCAGTTTGCTGCCTCAGTCTAGGTGGAACATCAGGGTGCTGGGAAAGTTCAAGTAAAACATCCGTTCTTCTTCCTGTCGTTAGCCTGTTTTAAGTGTCATGTTGGTAGATGATGCGTGGTGCAGTGATTTGTTCTGGAAGCACCACTCAGGCTCCATACCTCCGACTTTAGCCCTCTTAGTTTTCTGTAGGGGTTGCCCAACCCTTAGTTCCTGGCCAATATGACCTACCCTGGGAGATAATATCATTTACACTCTGAAAGGGCCAGCCAAATCTGTAAAAGATACTCTCCAGAGTGGGCAATGTACATCTGTTGTCTCTCCTATGAGAGTATTGATTCTTGTTGATATCAGGAGCACGTAAGTGATACGTCACAAGGCAGCCGCTAGACATTCTGATAATCAGTCGCTACTTTGATGGTAATCAATACGTATTGACTGTTTCACCTGGGTTCCCGCTCTACGAAGCTCTGTAAACGATCAAAAACCCGTCGCGATATAACCTTGAACGGTTGAAAACGACGTTAAACACCAAATAAAGAAAGAAAAGAAAGAAAGATCAAAAACAAACTACAGTGGAACCCCCCTTATAAGACCTTCAAAAAACTGAGAAAACCTGGCCTTAAAAAGGAGGGAGTCTTAAAATGCGGGTTAATTTACAAAGGTTGTGAACAGAAAGTCTGAGATAACAAGGTCTTAAAAGGGAGGGAGTCTTAAATTGGGGGGTCTTAGATGGGGGGTTCCACTGTATTGCACAACAACAGCAGTAATCGACGGCACAGTAACACAGTCGGTGGAACGGAAGTGATGAGACATTAGCGAGATTTAAGAAACAGCACGTTTCGTTTTGCAGCTCGTTTCGTTTGGTGAATGAGTCACCCCGCGAAACGGAACGTGTAACGAGACGGCATAGGCCGCAGACAAGATTTAGATGTATTCACGTTTCGTTTCGGAATGAAAGGCCGGGCATGGCAGGATATGATCCGCTGACTGGGCATGGCATAATTTCAACTCCACGAGTCAATAAAGGATTGACATACTCGCATTGCACGCACAAGAGCTTCACATTTTTCAATTCATGCACCTGATCACATACGAAGCCAGAATAAAAATTCGATGCGATGACCTACTTCTGCTTCGCCATTTGCTTTCTCACCATGAAGTTGGATAAATGTACCAGGATCAGCACCCTTCAAAATATTTCAGTTCACAACAGTTGTCTACCTCCAATGAACACATTCTCAGCGCTGAAAGACTGTGAAAGGGTTGATGAATCTAGCAATGCATTAAATGGCCAACAAATAAAACTGTTAGTGTGCAAAAATACTCACAAAAGTTGACGAAATATTGTTCGTTTTTTGGGGGTGGAAAACGTGACTGCGTTTTGACGTTCCACGTTCCGTTTCAGTTGACCTTCACCTTTCCAGTGAGAGACCCCCGAAATAATGACGTTTACCACAACTTCAAAACGAAACGTCCCAACGTTTCGTTTCTTAAATCTCCGTACTATTTTGGTTGTGTGGCTTTTTATACACTTGCTCGCCTCGCAATAACACAATTTGGTCAGGGAGGAAATCATTTTTTCACTTGAAGGTTTCCAGAATAGCGATAACCAGAAATCTCCGGACCGTTTCTGCAAAAAACATCTGAATTTACCGCAAATGAAATCGGCAGTCGGTCATACCCAGTACCAACCTGTTGATATTTCGTTCAATAGATTTTTTTCCAGACGATTTGTTATTACAAGGTGACATGAGGGCTTTTTATGAGACCGAGGGTATACTGATGCGAATAGAGGTTTCCGGTTTGGACAATGGAAAGCGCGTTCACCGAGTTTCTCTCTGACAGTTCAGTTTAACAGAGGTTTTTTTCTTCATACAATTGTTGTATTATTTTTTTATTATTATTTTTTTTTTAGCGTGCGGGCGAATTCCATTAACAAACACTCATTTCTCCACTGAA
>NC_090246.1:75425095-75446169 GCF_037325665.1 Littorina saxatilis
TACTGTAGATCATTTTACATTAGTTTCAGCTTTTATATCCGTAACGTTTTCCAGGTGATTCGGCGTGTTCAACGGGAGTGTGCTCGGACAAGGTGACGTGTGTGGAGCTGACCACCTACCCCGGGTACAAGTGTGGTCCCTGCCCACCCGGTTATAACGGTTCTGGCATAAAGTGCACACGTGAGATTACTTACTTTGCCAATTATCCTTGTTATCTCCTGAATATGTCATTCCTTTTTTCACAACCACTCTATATTGTGTGCTTCTGTGTGTGTGTGTGTGTGTGTGTGTGTGTGTGTGTGTGTGTGTGTGCGTGCTTGCGTGCGTGCGTGCGTGCGTGTGTATGTGTGGGTGTGTGTTTGTTTTCCTTATATTTTCTTTGGTCAAACTTGCTACACAATACGTAGTTCTATCATTTTAACCTGAATTTCAGCCAGTTTTGAGTGTTGAATTGAAAGTGGACATTTTGTTAATATTTTATTTGTTTTTAATTCATACACACGCTGTCTGTATTATTCACGTCCACACTGTTGACACTCAATGTGTGTGTGTGTGTGTGTGTGTGTGTGTGTGTGTGTGTGTGTGTGTGTGCTGTGTAAGTGTGTGTATGTGTGTGTGCGCGTGTGTGTGTGTGTTAGTGTGTGTGTGCGTGTGTGTATGTGTGTGTGTTATTCACGTCCACACTGTTGATACTCCGTGTGTGTGTGTGTGTGTGTGTGTGTGTGTGTGTGTGTGTGTGTGTGTGTGTGTGTGTGTGTGTGTGTTGGTGTGTGTGCGTGCGTGTGTGTGTGTGTGTGTGTGTGTGTGTGTGTGTGTGTGTGTGCGTGCGTACACGTGTATGCGAGTGCATTTGCGTCAGTGCGTGCATGGGTTCATGCGTGTTTGCTTGTGTGTGTGATTACAGCAATATGCGAAAGGCCTTGCCCGCCAGGGAAGGTGTGTGTTGAGCCTGGGCAGTGCGGTTGTCCTTCAGGGTACAAAGGGGAACACTGCAATATAGGTAAGCATTTGTTACCTTTTCTTTTCATCATTGCTGCTGATGTGGTTGTGCGTGCATGCCGATGTGCTCGTACACCGCGAATGTTCTGCGTTCGACCAGGTAGAGACTTCCACGAACACCGCAAGTCAATCACTTTATTTTGCTTTTAGCGTTTCATTCAATATAATTCATTAGTGACACAAGCATTGCCAATCTTCTCCCTCATTCGCGTGCATCAGCAATCAATCCTTCAGATTACGGATGCCTTTGGAAAACAGATTTTTACCAAGCTTGCTCAATCTACTAATTTAGATTCAAAAAGCGAAATTACGTCACGTAGGCCTACATGTCTTTTTGTCGATGTTGTAATTTTACCAAACTACCGTTGTGTCTTGATTCAGGGAATAATAAACTACACATTGGAATGCTGATGATAAAAGTGCCAGAAGTTTTACGTACAGATTAATTAATAATCTATTTCAGGATTTCCTGTAGGCCTGGTTTGAGTTTTTTTCTTTCGTGTATCATGTAGCAGCGGCTGGTCTAACCGATCTATGTGCACGCGCCCTCTTCACCATGCTGTCAGTGTCAGTGTTAAGGACAGACGCACTGAGTGGCGAACGTCATAGAAAAGCAGCTCTTATGTTATTAGGAAAACATTAGATTCATCTCTCTCTCTCTCTCTCTCTCTCTCTCTCTCTCTCTCTCTCTCTCTCTCTCTCTCTCTCTCTCTCTCGCTCTCTCTCTCTCTCTCTCTCTCCCCTCTCTCTCCCCCTTCTCTCTCTCTCTGTCTCTCTCTCTGTCTCTGTCTCTCTCTCTCTCTCTCTCTGTCCCCTCCTATCTGTCCCCACTATCTCTGTCTCTCTGTCTGTCTGTCTGTCTGTCTGTCTGTCTGTCTGTCTGTCTGTCTCTCTCTCTCTCGCTCTCTCTTTCTCTCTACATGCATTGCTTAATCTATTACCTTCGTTAAATAAATAATTGTCATTGTCATTCTCTCTCTCTCTCTCTTTCTCTCTCTCTCTCTCTCTCTCTCTCTCTCTCTCTCTCTCTCTCTCTCTCTCTCTCTCTCTCTCTCTCTCTCTCTCTCTCTCTCTCTCACACACAAACTAAACCATATGTCTCTTAACCCAAAGAAAACCAAATATATGGTCATAACAACAAGACAAAAACGCCAGAATATTTGTTCAGCTGGTCCTGCTTTAATGATAGATGGTGAAATAGTGGACAAAGTCGACTATCACAAACTGCTAGGTGTTAATATTGATAACAACTTGTCTTGGTCAACCCACATAGAGCAACTTAGTAAAGTGGTGTCAAAGAAAGTGTATCTCTTATCTAGAATTAAACACTTCCTGAACTGCCACACCAGAAAGTTATTCTTCATTGCTCATATTCAATCTGTTATTGATTGCACATCCACTCTATGGGACTCAGCAAGTGAAAATTCCTCAAAACCAATTAGCAGATTACATAAAAGAGCACTAAAAGTAGTATTACTAAAGCACACTACCCTCACAGAGTTAGACTACATACATTTAGGGATCTTACCTCTAAAGTCAAGACTGCCTTTTGACAAAGGAATCTTTATGCATAAAATTATATACGAAACTCTACCCCAAACCATTTATTTGTTCAAAGTTTTCTTTGAAGAATTCACACCACCTAATGAAATTTAACACTCCTCTTCCTAGGATAGACTTATTTGAATCTAGTCTAGTTTATTCAGGTTGCCGTCTCTGGAACGCTCTTCCGAATGCCTCACGGGAAGCTACCAGCACAGATTCTTTCAAAAACAAATATATATCCCATTTAATGAAAATAGTATATTCTTGATTGTTATGTCCTTTGGGACACAGTCACTCACTTTTGATTTATTGTTTTGTTCACGAAATTATGATGTTCTGCATAATATCCATTGTCTTGTAGAGTTGATGTACTATTGCATAGTGTTCTGACTCTAATTGACTTGCAAATTTTTGCTTTGCACCTTGTCATGAACATTTATAAACTACAATGTTTCATATAATGCGCTTATGTACATAAACTTATACTGTTTCACTAATTATGTAAGTATGTAGTTGCAGTTATTATAGTAGATTTAGTCCCTCTTTAGGGCGAGGGCCAGATGCAAAAAGGTATACCACCCTCGTAAAATAAAGAATTGTCATTGTCATTGTCATTGTCAATGTCTCTCTCTCTCTCTCTCTCTCTCTCTCTCTCTCTCTCTCTCTCTCTCTCTCTCTCTCTCTCTCTTCTTTTGTGCTTTTTTTAACGGATTTTAATGGCAAAATACAGCTGTCACGAACATCACGAACATCCCTGGTAAAAATCCTTTCTTGATTCCGCCACTTTTCTCTGTCTCCCCCATTCAGACTACCCCGGCCTCAATCCGTCCTTCTCGGCAGCAATTAGAAGGACAAGGACACGTGTTTATTGACGTCATTGTTAATTGTTGCGCCGAGTCAGACAATAACGTCCACAATAAAAACCGACATGAAATTGTCATGGAGGACTCACATGTCAAATGTCAATAGTTGGGTCTTATTTGTAGTTCTTGCGCGCCCTGTGTCTCTGTCTCTCTCTCTTTTAAAGAGACAGTCACGTTCACACATCATTCGTGAATGAAATGTCTTGTTCGATTGTTATTGTGTTGAACATTTTGTACTAGTGTTAACGGATGTGTAGCTGATTTGAGCAACTTAATTCTCAAATTGAAAGGTTTAACTATGTCAATGTAATTTTGTAATTTTTGAGTTCTCCTTATATAATTCCTTAAATGCACATTGTGTTGCAATCCATACAATGTAATTCTGTATCTTATCTGATTGAAGTTTTATTGTTTATGTCCGTCTGTCTTTATGTGTTGTATAGAGGACAGGTTGGAAGAATAGGCTTTGCCTAAAACCTTTATCCTTTTGTAATAAAGTTCTGAGTCTGAGTCTGAGTCTCTCTCTCTGTCTCTGTATCTGTCTCTCTCTATCTATCTGTTTCCCTCTCTCAGTTTATCTCTAATTACATTGTGCTCTCTCTCTCTCTCTCTCTCTCTCTCTCTCTCTCTCTCTCTCTCTGTCTCTGTCTCCCTCTCTCTCTCTATCCCTCTCTCGCTTTCTCGCTTTCTCTCTCTCTCTCTCTCTCTCTGTGTCTGTCTGTCTGTCTATCTCTAACTCTGTCTCTCTGTCTCTCTCTCTGTCTCTCTGTCTCTCTCTCTGTCTGTCTGTCTCTCTCTCTCTCTCTCTCTCTCTCTCTCTCTCTCTCTCTCTCTCTCTCAAACACATATTAACACAAAACTTATCTTGATAGAATCAGTTTACGTCCATTCGTCAGGAATTGACGACATTTTGAAACTTCGCTCGGCATCCTGACGAGTGGACGTAAACTGATTCTATTAGAATAAGTTGTGTGTGAATATGTGTTTGTCTGTTCACTTAAAAGACCGTTGGGTCATGTTTTGTCAATAACAAACGTTCCAACAACCTACCTTTCTTGTTTTTTTATTCTGAATTTTGGAACGTTGGCAGTCTCTTTGTTTGGGGATTCATTCATTAAATGTAGACTTACAACAGCTAGGTTATAAGGGATGAGGTGGTGAAGGAGGCCTTCGAGGTTAATGGTATTGTTGACGACTACTACTACGACGACGACGACGACGATGACGATGATGATGATGATGATGATGATGATGACGATGATGATGATGATGATGATGATGATGATGATGATGATGATGATGATGATGATGGGAAGGAGGAGGAGGAGGATGATGATAATGAGAATGGTAATGAGGATGAGGATGATGCTTATGATGATGATTTCTTTTTTACTAGCGATATGCCTGCCAGTATGCCGTAACGGAGGTGTGTGCATTGCTCCTGATCAGTGTCGCTGTTTTTCCGGTTACACGGGTGCTCAGTGCCAAGAGAGTGAGTAATTATGTTATCGATGTCAATATGTTTTAGGTCTACATGGAATCATTGGTATGCGTGTGTCACTGTGTTCCCTGCATTATCCAGAATCTGTATTTTCTCAAATTGTGTTTTGAGGAACAGTGCCTGATATTGTTGGTTTTGTTATCCCACACATACACCCAGGCGCGCACATACGCACGCACGCACACACGCACGTCTATAACCCCCCTAGCCCCCGTTTCAACATGTCGTCAATTCTAAGTTTGTAATAGTTAAAAGTACACATTATCCGTTGAGCGTGCATCTCTTTGTCGTCATTTCGACCTAAAGTTTCCGATACGTTGTACTCTTTACTGAAACCGACCAAAATAACTAAACAATCATTTTAAACCTGGTCGGATGCGAAGGCAGACAGTGTATTTTGTTTATTCAGGTAAAGACAGGTAATGCTGTGTATACACATATTTGCTGGCAGCGAACAGATTAAATGTACCCTAGTGGCCTATTTGTTTGTCATGTGCGTCATAATTAACGACTTAATTAATTGATAATTAATAGACCTGCACGGGTTAGTCTGGTTGGGAATGACGAAGTCTTGTTTCATGTGTCTTGGTTCGCAACAAAGTCCAGACACGTTGTACTTTGAACTAAAACTGACCTGATGATTGACGACATTTGTGACCCTCCACCACGGAATGAGTCGCATGTCACCTTTGCATGATTTTCATATTTTTACATTTAGTCAAGTTTTGACTAAATGTTTTAACGTAGAGGGGGGAATCGAGACGAGGGTGTGGTGTATGTGTGTGTGTGTCTGTGCGTGTGTGTGTGTGTGTGTGTAGAGCGATTCAGATTAAACTACTGGACCGATCTTTATGAAATTTGACATGAGAGTTCCTGAGTATGAAATCCCCGAACGTTTTTTTCATTTTTTTGATAAATGTCTTTGATGACGTAATATCCGTTTTTTCGTGAAAGTTGAGGCGGCACTGTCACGCCCTCATTTTTCAACCAAATTGGTTGAAATTTTGGTCAAGTAATCTTCGACGAAGCCCGGACTTCGGTATTGCATTTCAGCTTGGTGGCTTAAAAATTAATTAATGACTTTGGTCATTAAAAATCTGAAAATTGTAAAAAAAAAAAAAATTTATAAAACGATCCAAATTTACGTTCATCTTATTCTCCATCATTTGCTGATTCCAAAAACATATAAATATGTCATATTTGGATTAAAAACAAGCTCTGAAAATTAAATATATAAAAATTATTATCAAAATCAAATTGTCGAAATCAATTTAAAAACACTTTCATCTTATTCCTTGTCGGTTCCTGATTCCAAAAACATATAGATATGATATGTTTGGATTAAAAACACGCTCAGAAAGTTAAAACAAAGAGAGGTACAGAAAAGCGTGCTATCCTTCTTAGCGCAACTACTACCCCGCTCTTCTTGTCAATTTCACTGCCTTTGCCATGAGCATGAGCGATGGACTGACGATGCTACGAGTATACGGTCTTGCTGAAAAATGGCATTGCGTTCAGTTTCATTCTGTGAGTTCGACAGCTACTTGACTAAATGTTGTATTTTCGCCTTACGCGACTTGTTACATGTTATGCTCTATCCAGTGGTGAAAAACGTTTTAGAAAAGAGCGAAAACTGTTTGAGTTATAAGCCTGTGATTAAGCTGACCCTCACACTGTTACCAGACACTCCCCGGACTTATATTAAGCCTAGCGCAGAACCGCGCGAGGTGACATGCGACTCATTTCGTGGTGGAGGGTCACATTTCGAGTTTCTGTATCGGCTTATGAGCATAATTATAACGGCGTATGACGTGTAATCAGCATTAAGATTTAGAATATTGAAATAATCCGCTTGGAGCAGACGATGTTTTGTGAAATTGGTTTGGGCAGCACCCTGTGCCAGATATGTTGTACTTTTTTCTGTACATGCTTATAACCGATTAAAATAAGCCTAAATGGATTATTCTTCGTGGGGACAGATGTAATTGATGTAGGTCGCTTAAAAGGACAGTGCAAGGGTCATAGGGGTCACAGCATTGCTGAAGCAACGATTTGTCTTTTGTCGCAGATTACGATATACACAGTCGAAAGCTTTACACAAATTTCTCCCAGATGCCTTCACATAGTGTTGCCAGCCAAACGAAACTGTATGCGGTTTGCAAGTTCGTATCTCCCACCAAAATGTAATCAACATTTCCCGTGAACATGTTCTGGGGCTCAAGGTTTATTGCGGTATGCCAAAATGGACACACATACCCTCTTTTACTTACGTAATCACACACACTGTCTTGACGTAAAATACTCAAAACAGAAAGAATTCTCCCTGACGCCGAGACTAATAGACTTCCATGTAGGCTGTTGGCGTTATTAATTCACGCCTGGGACCTGATGCGACTCTAGCCTGCCGAGTGGCAGTCTAAAATTAATCCGTAAATAAAATGTTGTTTGTTAACCCCTTGCATGAAAGTCAATGGAACTTGGTATGGTTTCAAACGGATAGCTGCCTGAGGCATTACTAAAAGCCCTAGGGGCTCCGTGCACCTGGATTTGACAGGTCCTGCAACTTTAAGCTTTAAAACACTACCAGAATCTATGTAAGGGAAACCTCAAGAAACTACAAGAAAGAGTGTAATCATACCATTTCTCCTTTTAGAGGAACTCCTCTTTTTTGAATTCCTGACACTCGGTTTACGTATGAAACGTTGGGCACATTATAAGATGTGGCTTGTTGGTCCGAGGGGGCATATCGTCTTCGGTTTCATCTTTATCGACCAATGCCGAAGGCCGGGGTTGATAAAGATGAAAACCGAAGGCGATATGCTCCCCGAGGACCAACACAAAATGCTGGTCTGAGAACAAGCCGCCAAACATCGTTTTTGACCTTATTTTGGATGAGCAAAAGTACGCACAATAACTAACGGGATCCCTATTCTGAACATAGGCCTAACTTTTAGAATGCATTTCAGGGGCCACAACACGCGTCAGTAGTTTGAGATAACAGGCCATACTTGTCTTTGACGTCAAACGTAACTTCTTCGTAGCTTTTCTATCAGTCTAAAAATGTACAGACCTACCATCGTGTGTTTGTCTTATTAGAAATGCGATGTGGTGCTAAAAGAAAAGAAATGTCCATGTTTATGTGCAATGAAATTGGACATTAAAGTTTTCTTATCTTATTTTATCTTAAGGTTTTGGCATATTCCTTGTCTTTGAAGTGTTTTATGACTTTTCGTTGGGCATTTAACGATTACAGAGATAAGTTGCAAATTTACCATGAGTCGCCGCGGTATTTATCAATATCGATTCGGTCTTTCAGAGTGAATGCTTAAAAAGCCTCGATGGTTCTACACATCAAATAATCTGCCTGATTGGCTTTTACTCTGACAATCCACGTAAAGCCTGAAAGCTCAAACCAATTCAAAATCTCGATTTGTTACATGGGAAACAGTGTTATTAGTTCCCCAGCTGATTATGAATGAAAACTCGTGAAAAAGATGACCATTGTTTTTGTTATGAAGCAGTAAACAGCACCGGGAGCACGTGTGGATTAATGTCGGTCTCGTTTTTAACCAGGGATGAGAATGACAATCTCAACTGACATTTACTTTGTTCTGTTTTTGAAACTGTCAAACACTTTTTAATTGATTATTTTGCCCTGTCTGTGTTATTTGATTTCAGCGTCCTGCAGTCCCCCATGCGCTAATGACGGACGCTGCATCGGCAGAAACCGTTGTCTGTGTCGCTATGGCTTTACGGGGGCGCGATGTCATCTACGTGAGTTATCCTCCGCGACACTTTTCCCCTCGAGATTATCTTCCCTTGCAATGAGTAACAGGCACTTATTTCAGTACAAAATGGATCCGTCAGTTACAAATCTCCTTGGGGAAAGAGTAGGATAACAGCACCAAAGGTAATACATTATGTATATTTGCATAGAACCCTGTACATCATTAGAACTCGGAAGGACATTATCTGTGTTGCAGCATCGTACCTTCGCATGGGATTTACAAGCAGCGTTACATTAACTTTTGTATTACCTGATAGTTCTGTATTTAATTGGCTAACAACTGGACTTTTGTCGTCTCCTCGTGTCTGTCTGTGTTTGTGTATATTTGTCTGTCTACCTGACTGTGTGTCTGTCTGTCTCTCTGTGTCCGTCCGTTTGTCCGTCTTTTTGTTTGTCTCTCTCTCTCTCTCTCTCTCTCTCTCTCTCTCTCTCTCTCTCTCTCTCTCTCTCTCTCTCTCTCTCTCTCTCTCTCACTCACTGTCACTCTCTCATTAAAAAAAACATTAAAAAAAAACTACTCATGTCATACAGCTCTTATAAATCTAATTGATCAATGGCTAACCAACAATTCCAACAAATTTTCTGCAGCACTGTTTGTGGATTTTGCAAAGGCGTTTGATGTTATTGATCATTCTCTTCTCATCAGGAAATTGTCAATATATGGCATGCAATGCACCACCATTAATATTCTTAAATCTTTTCTTTTAAATAGAAAACAAATTACATTTACTAATGCATCATATTCAAATGAAAGTACTTTGAAATATGGGGTCCCACGGGGATCTGTTTTAGGCCCATTGTTGTTCTCTATTTATGTCAATGATTTACCACTTTGCATACGTAATAACTGTGAGTTGTTTGCAGATGACACTACTATTCATTCTAGTCACCATTCCATAAATTATTTATCAAAAACTCTCCAAGAAAGCATTGATGCACTCCTGAATTGGTCAGAGTTAAACCATATGTCTCTTAACCATACACAAACAAAATGTATGCTCATAACCACAAGACAGAAACGACAAAATCTATTATCGAGCATTCCACCTCTTTATATTAAAAATCAAGTATTGGAAGAAGTGTCTCACCATAAAGTCCTTGGTGTAAAGATTGAAAATAATTTATCATGGCATGATCACATTGATTACATCTGTAAGATTGCTTCCCAAAAAATATATCATTTATCAAAAATAAAACATTTCTTGAATCTCCACTCGCGAAAGATTTTTTTTTACAATCACATCTTGTCAAATATTGATTATGCATCCACTGTATGGGATTGTGCAAGTGCTAATGTTTTTAAACCTTTAGCCAGTCTTCACAGTAGAGCAGTTGCGCTTATTATGCTAAACAATCCCACTCCTTCAAAATCTGATTATAAAAATTTGCAAGTATTACCATTTCAAAAAAGATTAATGTATAATAAAGGTGTTATAATGCATAAAGTGATGTCAGGATATGCACCGGAGACATTACGTGATAATTTTATTTTGAACTATAACAGACTAAAAATCATAACACCGACTCCACGTATTGACCTTTTCAAATCAAGCCTTCTTTATTCAGGTGCGGTCTTATGGAACTCACTGCCTATTTTTCTTAAGCATAAAACAAACACAGACAGCTTAAAAAAAATTATATGTCGCACATAATGCAACTAAACATGTGCTGAATGGTTATTAATTCATTTAAAATGTATGTGCATGTTAAACAAAATTATAATGATATGCAGATCTAAATTAAGTTATGTTAAAAATTGACACTTTTTATCATTGGAAATTGTACTTAAAATGCAGCATGACAATTTATTTTTTAAATTTGTATCTGTATATACAGTTATAATGTATTAAGTTTGATGTGATAGTTCTTTGATTATAAATTATTGTTTTCTGTTCTTGTTGACCCTATATTAGGGCGAGGGCTGGATGTAAAAAAAGCAATATTCTTGCTTATCTATTACCCTCGATAATAAATATTTTGTCTTGTCTTGTCTTGTCTCTCACTCACTCCCTCTCCCTCTCTCTGTCTCTGTCTCTCTCTCTGTCTCTGTCTCTGTCTCTCTCTGTCTCTGTCTCTCTCTCTCTTTCTCTCTCTCTGTATCTGTCTCTCTGTCTGTCCCTCTCTGTCTCTGTCTCTGTCTCTGTCTCTCTCTCTCTCTCTCTCTCTCTCTCTCTCTCTCTCTCTCTCTCTCTCTCTCTCTCTCTCTCTCTCTATCTCTCTCTTCTGTTGCTAAATAATTGTCCGTGCTTCTTTTATTCTGTTTCTTAGATATTGCCCCGTTGACATCTTGACTTGTCTTGTCTCTCACTCACTCCCTCTCCCTCTCTCTGTCTCTGTCTCTGTCTCTCTATGTCTCTGTCTCTCTCTGTCTCTCTCTCTCTCTTTCTCTCTCTCTCTCTCTCTCTCTCTCTCTCTCTCTCTCTCTCTCTCTCTCTCTCTCTCTCTCTCTCTCTCTCTCTCTCATCATTAGAACTCGGAAGGACATTATCTGTGTTGCAGCATCGTACCTTCTCATGGGATTTACACGCAGAGTTACACTAACTTTTGTTTCAACTGATAGTTCTGTATTTAATTGGCTAACAACTACACTTGTGTCGTCTCCTCGTGTCTGTCTGTGTTTGTGTATATTTGTATTTCTACCTGTTCGTCCGTCTGTCTGTCTGTTTCTGTGTCCGTCCGTCCGTCTGTCCGTCTTTCTGTTTGTGTCTCTCTCCCTCCCTCTCCCTCTCCCTCTATCTCTCTGTCTCTGTCTCTGTCTATCTGTCTGTCTATCTGTCTGCCTGTCTCTCTCTCTCTCTCTCTCTCTCTCTCTCTCTCTCTCTCTCTCTCTCTCTCTCTCTCTCTCTCTCTCTTCTGTTGCTAAATACAAGAAGTTGTTCCGTGCTCCTTTTGTTCTGTTTCTGCGATATGGCCACGTTGACATCTTGACGAGGTATTGCTACGATAGCTATTTTTCTTCTTTTCTTTGAAACTTTCTTTGCCTAGTTTTTCTGCACTTTAACCTAGTAAAGATTGTGCATGCCAGCTTTGAAACTTCTTCTCCTCCTCCAACTTTTCCGTCCCTGTTCCCAATCCTTCGTCATCAAATTTGTTGAGGATGAAAGTCGATTGTTCATTTCAATGTCCTTTATTATTCTCTCAGGCGCCAGACGACACTGCACATTTAACCCCCCTACTTCTCCTTCTCCTGTGAAATTGCAATAACTGCTCTGTCTCACTTGGCTTAGCCATTGACATTAAACGCCGTTTCTATTCAACGCTGAACAAAAATAGTTTTACGCGCTAATCATCGACGTAGTGTCGAGGACACAAAAAACGAGTGGTCACTAAATCGGGAAACGTCAAAGGAAAAATCGAATGCGCCCAAGATAGAGAGTCATGTACGAGATTACTCCGGTTGTTATTATGTCGACCGTTTGACTTGAAATGAAGTTATTTCTGCCTTTAGAATAAAATGATTGCACTGTGTGTTTAATTAATTGTATCGTATTCAATGATTTCGGATACTGTTGAAATCGATCTTCTTGTCCTCGCGCCCCCTAATTGGCGTAGAGGCGCGTCCCCCGGGTGGTGGATGGGGGAGCCTTCTCTACTAACTTCTGAGAGAAGGTCGCATCACTCTCGATGCCGTGAACCTAATTAGGATCTTTTTCTTGTTTCTTCTCTATTTCTGCCTCCCCAAAGTCCTTTTACTTTCCTTTTCTCACCCATAAAATTCTTCACTTTTTACCCTTGGTTCTTGTATAGAATATAGTCAATGTTTGTAAAGATTTTAATCAAGCAGTATGTAAGAAATGTTTAGTCCTTTGTACTGGAAACTTGCATTCTCCCAGTAAGGTCATATATTGTACTACGTTGCAAGCCCCTGGAGCAATTTTTTGATTAGTGCTTTTGTGAACAAGAAACACTTAACAAGTGGCTCTATCCCATCTCCCCCCTTTCCCCTATCCCATCTCGCCCCTTTCCCTCGTCGCGATATAACCTTCGTGGTTGAAAACGACGTTAAACACCAAATAAAGAAAGAAAGAAAGATCTTCTCGTGGGAAGTCAGTGTTACATCTCTTCATTGTTAGGGCATATAGCCGCTACCAAGTGTTTTATTGTTAAGTTGATGTTTTGTTATTGATTTACTTTGTTTCGATTTACTCACTTGAGTACAGTCATGTGATGATTTCCAACGTGTGGTGTTGGTCTGCCAGCTGCGTGTACGTGTGTGTGTGTGTGTGTGTGTGTGTGTGTGTGCGTGCGTGCGTGCGTGCGTGCGTGTGTGTGTGTGTGTGTGTGCGTGTGTGTGTGTGTGTGTGTGTGTGAAAGAGAGTGTGTGTGTGTGTGTGTGTGTGTGTGTGTGTGTGTGTGTGTGTGTGCGTGCGTGCGTGCGTGCGTGCGTATGTGCGATCATGCGTGCGTGCGAGCGTGCGTGCGTGCGTGCGTGCGAGCTTGCGTGCGTGCGAGCTTGCGTGCGTGCGAGCTTTGGTGCGTGCGTGCGTGCGTGCGTGCGTGTGTGTGTGTGTGTGTGTGCGTGTGTGTGTATGTGTGTGCATTCGTGCATGCGTGCGATGATTGATGTTCATGTTGGTCCAAATGCTTATATTTGTCAGCTAACATCAGATGACGTTTTCATCCAGTCTGAAAAATTCGAATGTTGTGTGGTGTAGCTAGCTCAGACAGAAATTCATAAAGTAGCAGGCATGCCTGATTCACAGACTGTATTATCTCAAAAAACGTTAACGTTCGCATCTGATTAAACAATAGTATCTGAATATCTTTAACGAACAGATAAATATTCGAATCACTTTCGTGGGTGTATTTTTTTTTTTTTAATTTGTATTGTATTGTGCTGCCCTGGTATCGCTGTGTGCACAATTCTTTTGTGTTTGTTTTACTTTGTTCATCTCTCCAGTCACTTTGTTGTTTAGATTTGTTTTTGTATTTATTATCATTTTTATTTATTGATGTTTCTAATCATGGTGTGACAGAGGCGTGTCAGACTCCGTGTCAGAACGGAGGGGAGTGCGTTGGACCGAACCGTTGTAGTTGTCAAGCCGGGTATCAGGGCCGCTTCTGCGAGCAGGCCACGTGCTACCCGCCCTGTCTAAACGGCGGGACCTGTGTGCAGCCGGGTAGATGTGCCTGCGCTTCCGGGTACGAGGGAGTCCACTGTGAAAGAGGTAAAGTTCAACATCACAAGATGATCATCTTACACGTTAATTACCATCGAATAGTTCTTCATTGGACAACATGGCACTAACAACGAAACGGATTGACGGAACACCAACGGTTAATGCCGCCATTTCACACACAAAAGTTTACATTACCAAGAAGTATGTCTCCTTGGAAAAATGTAAAAGCGTCGTTAATGCCATGAAACCATATCATATGCCCAGTTTATTATGTAAAGAAAAGCGACCAGCTGCAAGCGGTCGTCGACAAAAACAATGAGTAGTGACGACTGTTTTTTACAAAATACACTTGTGTCGACATGTATCAGCACACAGAAATACTCATATTCGAAAGTTCTGTGCCCTTAACAAAACACCACTTATGTTTTATCTATCTGCTAGTTTGTTCAGATGGAGGAATTCGTTTACATGGATCACGTTACAGCCATTCAAATCAAAAACCCAAGTCTCAAATTATTAAAAAAAAGTGCAAAACATCAACAAAACAATCAAGCAGTGTTTTGTCACGAAAAGAAAGTTGCATTCTGCATAGATGATTGTGCTTGTCTATCTTGTAGGATTTTGATGTTTTCCTTTCCGACTGAAGCAGGTTTTACTCAAATTTGAGATAAATTAAGGTGATTTGAGTTGTACGACACAAAGAAGATCGCTTTCCGTGCTTCCATTAAGGCTTTCTTTCTTTCTTTCTTTATTTGGTGTTTAACGTCGTTTTCAACCATTCAAGGTTATATCGCGACAGGGAAAGGGGGGAGATGGGATAGGGGAAAGGGTGGAGATGGGATAGAGCCACTTGTTAATTGTTTCTTGTTCACAAAAGCACTAATCAAAAAATTGCTCCAGGGGCTTGCAACGTAGTACAATATATGACCTTACTGGGAGAATGCAAGTTTCCAGTACAAAGGACTTAACATTTCTTACATACTGCTTGACTAAAATCTTTACAAACATTGAATATATTCTATACAAGAAACACTTAACAAGGGTAAAAGGAGAAACAGAACCGTTAGTCGCCTCTTACGACATGCTGGGTAGCATCGGGTAAATTCTTTCTCGTCCCAAACAATATGGGACTCCCCCTAACCCGCGGGGGGTTCCATCAAGACTAGGGTGAATTGTTTTAACATGTTCAAGAGAGTGAGCTCACATACCAGAAAGGCACAATACTTCAAGTCAAATACCAAAGCATTTTGAGCATTTTTGTCAGAAATAACGGAGTTGTCTGATTTTGCAGCATTGTGCTATCCCCCTTGCCAACACGGCGGACTGTGTAAAAGGTTCAACACCTGCAAGTGTCAGCAAGGCTATGTTGGACACCGCTGTCAAACTGGTACGATACAATCTCTCTCTCTCTCTCTCTCTCTCTCTCTCTCTCTCTCTCTCTCTCTCTCTCTCTCTCTCTGTCTCTCTCTCTCTCTCTCTCTCTCTCTCTCTCTCTCTCTCTATCTCTCTCTCTCTCTCTCTCTCTCTCTCTCTCTCTCTCTCTCTCTCTCTCTGGTTGTGTGTGTTTGTCTGTGTGTCTGTGTGTCGAGTGAGAGAGAGAGAGTATGTGTGTATGTGTGTGTGTGTGTGTGTGTGTGTGTGTGTGTGTGTGTGTGTCTTCTTCTTCTTCTTCTTCTTCTTCTTCTTCTTCTTCTTCTTCTTCTTCTTCTTCTTCTTCTTCTTCTACCGGCACGGTTGGCCTAGTGGTAAGGCGTCCGCCCCGTGATCGGGAGGTCGTGGGTTCGAACCCCGGCCGGGTCATACCCAAGACTTTAAAATTGGCAATCTAGTGGCTGCTCCGCCTGGCGTCTGGCATTATGGGGTTAGTGCTAGGACTGGTTGGTCTGGTGTCAGAATAATGTGACTGGGTGAGACATGAAGCCTGTGCTGCGACTTCTGTCTTGTGTGTGGCGCACGTTAAATGTCAAAGCAGCACCGCCCTGATATGGCCCATCGTGGTCGGCTGGGCGCTTCTTCTTCTTCTTCTTCTTCTTCTTCTTCTTCTTCTTCTTCTTCTTCTTCTTCTTCTTCTTCTTCTTCTTCTTCTTCTTCTTCTTCTTCTTCTGCTTCTTCTTCTTCTTCTTTTTCAGCGTTTGATGATGGTTGAGTCTAAATCCGTTAACGAGTGATGTTGACAAAGTGGGATGTCAGTTTGAGGTCCTGTTTGCTGCCCCACAGCTTGGTGTCCAGCGCTGTCCCCGTGGGCCAGACTTGTTTCCTCTCACTGCAGTGGAGTTGGCAGGTCTGCAGGAAGTGCTCCGGTGTCTCTTCCGGCGCCTCTCCACAGTCGCACAGGGCCGACTGTCTGATGCCAACCTTTTTAGGTAGCTGTTTAGTCCGCAGTGGACTTTCCGGAGGCGGAAGACAATGGTCTGCTCGTGACGAGTGAGATGATGGAGGGCATCTTCGTGTGGATTGTATCCATTGTTTTGTTTTCTTTTTGAAGGAGGAGTTATGCCTGTTTCGGTTTTGGGTCCTGGCTTCACTGTAAGTGAGGTTAGATGGTTGCTGCTCAGTTTTGATGTTGATGTGTGTTTTCAGCGGCGATGTTATCTTCTCTGTTGCATGTTTTTTCAGCGGTGTGCAGACCGCAATGTATGAACGGGGGTAGATGCGTTGCTCCCAACACCTGTTCCTGTCCCTCCGGGTGGTCAGGGCATCGCTGCGACCAACGTGAGTCCATTGATCTCCTCTTTCTTGTCATGTTCCTCATGCCTTCTCCTCGTCACTTGTGTTGCCAGCAGTCTGTCATCCTTCATACGTGAGAGAGACCACCCATGTCACAACCAGACCATATCGTCACACGGGTGTGTATCTTGTAAATGAGTTTGGGTCAAACTACTGTCAGACAAGGACATCAGAAGTAATTTTCCACTGCTCCTGATCACCAAGTCACCGAGACGAACTTGTATAATTATGTTATGTTTGGATTAAAAACAAGCTCGGAAAAGTAAAAAGAATAGAAAAAAGCGTGTTTTTCTGTGAAGCGCTTTACGCTACTGCGTATTACTGGCTAGTCACTTTATGTGCGTGAATATGACAGTGCGGCCGCGGGGTGTGAAATTGACACATCTATTGAGTATTGTATTAGTGAAAAAAATGCAGTACGTTCAATTTCATCCTGTGAATCCAACAGATGGACTAAATGTATGAATTTCGCTTCACCCGACTTGTTTTCTGTTCAGTTCAGCTGTTTCACTTTGTTTTGTCCGGTTTCCGTGTTGTTTTCTTTGTCTATTTGTATTCTACAAATAAATATTCGAGATTGTTTCTAATCCAGTCAAGTTCCAATCCGCAGTTTTGTGCGGCAACTACCTTTTATATTCCCTTTTGTAATATGTGTTTGAACTGTGATGTTTCAGCTCTCTGCCATTTGCCTTGTCGAAACAGAGGGGTTTGCTTCAAGCCGGATATATGCGTGTGTCGACGTGGGTACGGTGGATCTGACTGTACAGCACGTGAGTTATTGTTTGCTTACAGTTATGTAAAGGATCAACCTACCTGAGCTGGTATCATGGCAACAGCCAGAAATTTGTCTTAACTTACTAATTTTTTATTCTATGAGGGAGTGATTAAGTCCTTACGAAAATATCAGAGAAAAGTAAAAATTGATTCGTTGAATGGTTTTCAGATTAGGGATTATAAACCGTGGCAGATTATTTGTAGAGGCAAACAGGCAATTAAAGAAGTTTTTTTTTAAATCAAAGTTTGATGATAACCCTGCAGGCATGAACAGATGGAATATGTATTTTTACAACCTGAACAGGAAACAGATTTGTGATAAGTGTTTTAAAACAACTGAGGACACCCAGTTAAGATGGTTCCAGACCAGATTGCTTCATTGCATTCTTGGTGTTGCTAGCCGGTTATTTGTTCACAAGATTCTTGACAGTCCCCTTTGTGCCTTTTGTAAAAATGAAAATGAAACAATTTCCCATATATTTTGGTACTGCCCGCTTAGTCGGAAATTTTGGACTGATTTGGAAGATTTGTTAAACAGAAGTGGTATTTACCGCACAAATTTTCTTTTTACAGAAGAATTTACTTTGTTTGGGTGTATAAACAATGTTAAGGTAGATGTGGTTTTGGATTTTATCATTTTGTTTGCAAAGTTTTACATTTATAAGAGTAAGTTACAAGAGACAAGGCCACTGTTAGAAATGTTTTTTAAGAAATTTGAAATACAGATTTGAAATAGAAAAATATTCCAGTTTTAATGCTGGTAACATTACCAAATTTGTAGAATGATGGTCCTCATAAATTATGAAGAGTTGGTTAGGTAGTACGCTAGGTTGTGCAGAGATGTGATGATTTGTGTATATATATGTCTTTTTTTGTTTTGGTTTTTGTGTGTTTGTTTCTTTGGTTTTTTGTTTGTTTGTTTGACTGTATTATTATCTGACTGTATTACTATTAAGCAGGTAGTACGTTCATAATGTCCTCAATGTTTGCTTGTGTTGCCTTTGTAAAAAATAAATAAGTATAAAAAATAAAAAAAATAAAAATAAAAATATTACCCAATAGCATTAAGGAGCGACCACAGAATCTTGAAAACTTTCCAATAACAATGTGTGGGATCTTTTGTTCAATACTTGTGTTTTTGTGTAGATTTATTGTTCACCAACACGGGCTATTGAATGCCCGTCGTGATTTAGAAAAAGTCACATATTCGTAAATATACATACTATGTGGGTACGGTATTCAAGCTACATTACAATATCTTAGTTGGCGGTAACGTAGATGAGATGACGAGCGCTTGCATGTTACCTCATGACAGATCCAGAAGTCAACCGACGGCCCTGCCAATAATACTTCTTCTTCTTTTTTCTAGCGTAGATGGCGGTCATGGAACCCTCAAGTCTATATTTTATTTCTCATAGTTGCCACTTCGCTATACACTTAAACAAAGGCCCTGTACAGAAACTAAAAGTATTGAAGGTTATTTTAGGGATATATCTGTGTAAAAATGCCCCCCAAATGGGATATCATTATATTATTATTATTATTATTATTGTGATCATTTTTATGCGCCTAATCTAGATATAGCCCTAGGCGCTTACATATTAATTTACATAATACAACTTACATAATATTCCGGAAAGAAGTTACTGCTTTTCGGCCTATTTCCCCTTACATTTACTTTTAGCCATAATGTCGTCGCAGAAAGATTTCATCCTGCACTAAAATTACTGCAGCAACAGGACTGATGGTCGTGTCATTAAAAACGATAGTGCTTGTGATTAAGAAGAGCTTGAATATATTTTTAAAATAATTCTCTTTTATTTAAAAGAACGCTTATATGACGTTTTGGGTAGTATTTAATGCTTTCAGGACGAAAAGATCATTAGAAGTAATTGACATGTATTGATGTTGTGCAGTGAGTTCACTGCAGGCTATAACAGAGGTGATACATGATTTAACTTTCACACCTTTTTTTGTATTAGCTGCAGGGCACCCGGACAACAACAACTGAAATGGTCGCTTCTTATTGACATTGCGCGATACTAATAGATACGAAAAATGTAGGGGGGTGTACAGAGCTGGAGGGTAGCAGGACAATTTCCCCCCAACAACTGTCTCTGGACAATTTTTCCTGAAGGAGAATTGCCCCCCCCCCCCTCCCCCCCCCCCCCTCTCAACCCCCGACGACTGCCCCCCACTATTGGTAGGGCGATTGCCCCCGCCCCCCCCCCCCCCCTCCCCTCCCCCGGATAACTGGCCGAAAACCACACAGGATTTACTACACTTAATCTATTTTTCTGTGCGTACGCGCGTGTATGTTTGTGTATGTGTGTGTGTGTGTGTGTGTGTGTGTGTGTGTGTGTGCACGGTGTGTGTGTGCACGGTGTGTGTGTGTGTGTGTGTGTGTGTGTGCACGGTGTGTGTGTGTGTGTCTGTGTGTGTGTGTGTGTGTGTGTGTGTGCACGGTGTGTGTGTGTGTGTGTGTGTGTGTGTGTGTGTGTGTGTGTGTGTGTGTGTGTGTGTGTCAGACAGACAGACAGTTAAAGACAGAGGGACAAGACAGACAAAGACAGACAGAGACAGAGGGACAGAGAGCTAGAGGCAGAGAGCTAGAGACAGAGAGACAGAGATAAAGAGAGACAGATAGAGGGGAATAGATAGATGGAGAGAGAGAGAGAGAGAGAGAGAGAGAGAGAGAGAGAGTGACGTAGGGGAGTGAGAGAGAGAGAGAGAGAGAGAGAGAGAGAGAGAGAGAGAGAGAGAGAGAGAGAGAGAGAGAGAGAGAGAGAGTGACGTAGGGGAGTGAGAGAGAGAGAGAGAGTGACGTAGGGGAGTGAGAGAGAGAGAGAGAGAGTGACGTAGGGGAGTGAGAGAGAGAGAGATATATATATATATATATAGAGAGAGAGAGAGAGAGAGTGACGTAGGGAGTGTGAGAGAGAGAGCGAGAGAGAGAGAGAGAGAGAGAGAGAGAGAGAGAGAGAGAGAGAGAGAGAGAGAGAGAGAGAGAGAGGAGAGAGAGAATGGTTGGCCCTTAAACACGGTTCGCAAGTATCAAATTGCTCCACTCACCAGACGAAAAATAATATCGGTCAATGTGAGAATGGCATCACTTTTTGAACGCTGTCTCCAATTTTGTCCACGAACGAGGTCAGGGTCGATAACAGGGGGAATACAAGATCGGAAATGAAGTTCAGCGTGAACTTGAGACCTGCATGTTTGCGTGTTCTTTCATTCGTGTTTGCACATGCTGTTTAATGAAACCGGTACAGCTTAAAACGAAAGGAGGAAACATAAAACAACAACAACAAAAACAACGACTACAACAACACCAGTAACAACAACACCACCACCAACAACAAACACACACAACAACAACACCACCAACAACAACAAACACACACAACAACAACAACCAACACACACACATAACGGTCATGCCATCGTGGAAAACCTGTTAAAACAAGGTGTAATAACATTGCATAAGCATGTTTTATGCGAAAGTAAACTCTCATTTTCATAATCTATTTTGTTAGGATTGACCGTCTGATGATGTATTTTTCGATGGTGTCACATGTAATCCGGTTAAACATCGGACATTTCTTTCTTCTTTATATCACAATACCCAACAAAATCAAATATCTCTGTGTTTTCACTTATTATAAAGTAAAGGGTGATATTAGAAGTAAACAAATAAATCAAAGAAATAACCAAATAAATGAATTACCAAATTCCAAACTGTTAGACGTTGTTCGCTT
>NC_090246.1:75446369-75461369 GCF_037325665.1 Littorina saxatilis
TTTTATCTTATTCTTCGTCATTTTCTGATTCCAAAAACATAATACATATGTTATATTTGGATTACAAACAAGCTCTGAAAATTAAAAATATGAAAATTATGATTAAAATTAATTTTTCGAAATCGATTTAATAACAATTTCACCTTATTCCTTGTCGGTCCCTGATTCCAAAAACATATAGATATGATATGTTTGGATTAAAAACAAACTCAGTAAGCTAAAAAGAATAGACATACAGAAAAGCGTGTTATCCTGCTCAGCGCGACCGTTACCGCACTATTCTGCATGGCTTGTCGATTTCACTGCCTTTGCTTCGAGCGGTGGGCTGACGAAACTACGAGTATGTGGTCTTGGTGAAAAAAGCAGTGCGTTCAGTTTCATTCTGTGAGTTCGACAGCTTGACTAAATGTTGTTATTTCGCCTTACGCGATATGTTTTCTATTAATATTAACAGTTGTGCCTTTTCTGGGAAACACAATCATGACGATTCCGAAAACAAAACAAATCTCAAGGTGCCTGTCGTGTAGTTGTCAACGTTCACAAAAAGTGTCACGATACTTCATTCATGTTGATGCATTTATGATGATGCTGAAGACGACGACAATGGCGATGTTGATGATGGCGACGACGACGACGACGATGATGATGACGACGATGATGATAATGATGATGACGATGATGATGATGATGATGATGACGACGACGACGACGACGACGACGATGATGATGATGATGATGATAATGATGATGATGATGATGATGATGAAATGATGATGATGATGATGATGATGATGATGATGATTAGTAGGAGGAGGAGGAATGAGGAGGAGGAGGTGAAGAAGGAGGACCCTGAGAGTTGAAGGAATTCGTGCAAGGTTACGACGCTTCTATTGTAACAACCATGTTGCCAGAAAGGATTTTTGTTGCTGACTTTATGTTGCTGCTGCTGCTGTTGCTGCTCGTGCTGCTGACGCCGACGACAAAGAAGAATACGAATAAGGTTGTAGTGGTTCTTTTGATGTTGCAGCAATTTGCTGGCCAGCCTGTGAGAACGATGGGTGGTGCCTGGCCCCGAACGTGTGCTACTGCCGATACGGATTTTACGGACCCCGTTGCAAGAAGCGCAAACCTGGAAGACGGGAGTTCCTTTGAGGGGATCCTGCCCGTTGTCTGTGTTATTGCTTACAGGTTGATACACTGTGTGTACTTGTGTGGTGTTTGCAGTAAGGTATTTGTCATGCAATGCACTTGCCAGACGCCTTTTGTGTGCTTTGATGGGTTGTGTGCTTTCTCCGCTTTGAAAAATATATATTGTACTTGAGTTTTGTTGTTGCTGTTGTTGTTTAACAAATTGTTTGCAGGTTGATTCACGGTCCCGCTTTTGCTTGCAGTATAGTCTGTTGCATGCACTGCACACACCAGAAGCCTTGCTTCGACGCTTTAGATGCATTTGGAAGAAAGATGCTCAATTCATTTTAGTTTCCTTTGCAGTTTGCATGTTAATTCATCTTGGCATTCTATACTATTTGCAGGCTGCGTTGTTGCTTTTACATTATGCATTGCTTTGGCTTTAAGTTGCTTTCTTGCTTTGAAACACGCCGATGCTTGTAGTGCGTTGAAAGTGTGGTGAAAGACCTTCTCCCTATGTGTTAAGGACAAATTAGCTTCCGATTTTAATGTTAGAAGCTACAGCACTACAAAAAAACTTTCCAACGGGACCTTAGGGTGTGGTCTGAAAACAAGACTCTTCAGCAAAAGTAATGAAAAATGAGAAAAGATCGAGTCATTGAGTGGTATGTGCGGGTCAACGATGACAATAATCAAAATAATGCACTCGCGAATTGTATTCAATCATGGCATGTGTTCAAGTCAAGGGCCATTTAAAGCCGACTGGATTATATACGTAGATTGATCTCTGATGTTTTTTCACAGTTAATCTTTGATGGATCTGCGACACAGTTAGCATAGGAAGAATTGCATCTTCGGTTAAAAACAAAAGAAATAAAAAGAGGGAAGAAAATATAGTTTTGTTATCATGTCGGCTTTAGCACTTTTTTGTCGATACAATATAAGTACCCTTCCTTCCCCAGCTCAGCTGCCTAGTTGCGAGACTATCTCTCTCTTTATCTCTCTCTCTCTCTCTCTCTCTCTCTCTCTCTCTCTCTCTCTCTCTCTCTCTCTCTCTCTCTCTCTCTCTCTCTCTCTCTCTCTCTCTCTCTCTCTCTCTCTCTCTCTCTCTCTCTCTCTCTCTCTCTCTCTCTCTCTCTCTCTCTCTCTTTCTCTTTCTCAATGAAAAGGGTTGCTTAATTGTTAGCTTGCCTTTAGTCATTACAGCCAGGTTGAGGCGGATAGTGGTGGTTTAATTGTCTTTATTGTGCTAACAGCGGATAAGGAAACGAACAATTTGTCACTCCAACAAATCAAGTCATCCAATAATGTTTAGAACGAAAGCAATCTGCGACTTTAGTAGTAGTATAGTAGTACTCGAAGCGCATAAGGAAAACAAATTGTCTTGCACTGGGAGAGGCAAACATTAGGCAATATGTTTTCCTCCGCGTAAACAATATGTGTTTTGTTTTAAATTGACTGGCATAATCTCTCGTAATCTGAATACGTCAAGTCCTATGATAAACAAATACTACGTATATACACGCTAGTGTTTACCATGTGTGCTACTGTTTGCTAATAGAACTATGTACAATGTCTCGCTGTGTTCAGATTGGCTACAGAAAGTGTGTTGGTTTAAACAAAATTTTATTCAGAATTTCTTCGCATGAACAGTTCGAAACACACAGCTAGGACACGCACTCAAGCAAATGCTTATATCACGTGACCAGAAGTGTGTTCAAATGCGGAACGCTTCTATTTTAGAGTGTCGATAAGAAGAAACTAGAACATTGGTTGTTGAATGTTTTGGACGACTGGCTGCCCTCCATGTGTGTACATACAATTCTGTGCCATACGTGGAACACCCCTGCGTCGAAAGTTGGTGTTTCTGACATGCATCACCAAGACGCTGGGATCTTCTGACTCGTTATCGTACATTTGTTTTATCTTGCAGGGTCAAGGTCACGGACCAGACATACAGTCATACTGGCGTCCCTTTTACGTCTATCGTGTTTGACACGGTAACAGCCAATCAACGCTTCGAGTTTCCTTTTCTATGAATGTGGTGACCCTTGCCCGATATGCGCTCTTCCTCTGCCTCACGCTTTCGTCAGTGATATTTTCACTTGGTTTTCCCGAGACAACTTCCGACTTACCGATTTACACCTGTTCTTTGGATGTTATCACCGAGTTTTTTTGTCTTCTACCCTTTCTCTGACTTAGATGTAATTAAAACCGTTATAATTGTATCCTTGTACCCACAGCCTTACCTTACATATATACGATTGTACGACTTTCGTGGATTATGGGAAAGTCCACTGGAAAGGTTCTTTTTCTGTACCGTAATCCATAATTACCAGAATGTCAATCGTCATCAGTCTCTATTTACGCGTCGTCGGTGTTGTAACCGTTCATTGTGAATGTGATTATGTTCGTATTCTCTCTCTCTCTCTCTCTCTCTCTCTCTCTCTCTCTCTCTCTCTCTCTCTCTCTCTCTCTCGCTCGCTCTCACACACACACACACACACACACACACACACACACACACACACACACACACACACACACACACATTCGCTCTTAACCTGGTGAATATCAACGAATGCTGACAGTATAGCCTGAATCTCCTATGAATTGTAACTGTTGAACATTATGTGCAAGATATAGTTAAGTTTTTGAGATAAACACAAGCTGGACACCTGCACAAGTATGATTACAAATTGTCTCAGTAATTTTGGTGTCGAATAAATTGACAGACAAATAAACATTACACTGCTTTGATTCTTAGATTGTCTGTTGCGGTGTGTGTATGTGTGTGTGTGTGTGTGTGTGTGTGTGTGTGTGTGTGTGTGTGTGTGTGTGTGTGTTTTGAGTGAGTGTGTGTGTGTGTGTGTGTGAGTGTGTGTGTGTGTGTGTGTGTCGCACGTGCATGCTCGTGGCGAGGTTGAAGATAATCAATAATATGGAGTTGGATAGGAAAGATTATTATAGGAGAGGGGCCACCATAAAATTAGAAGTATGGTTGCTTTCAGCATTGATCCAAAAATGATCCAAGAGACGTTGCTTCGAACATGAAATGTATCAACAGTTGTTTAGGCAGAAACGGATGTTGTTTTTAAAGGATAATATCAAAAACAAAAGGCCCTCAAATCGCTTCCACAATTCCATAAGATTCTGCGATACAAATAATGCTACCACGCCAGAGGACTGCCTTCATTATGCATAAGTAAGTGTATTTGAAGCTTAATTACATTTCGTAAAATAGGCAAAGGAAGAACACTCTTGGTGAGGATTGGGTTAGCTACTTCATTTGATGCAAGATGGCGTATGTGTACGTGTGACTGTTACATTGACCGACGCGTCATAGAGGGCGCTAGCCGCTAGGCAGAGCCTCTGGACTATTTTTCTTTCCAGCACTGGATGGAAGCACCTCCTAGAAGCTAATTTGCTCATCTTTTTTTTATGAATTACCACATTTGTCGTGCGTGTTTGAGCAAATCGTGCCGTGTGCGTCTAACTAAAGGTACAGTGGACTGCCCAGATTCTATAAAGTAGTTACATTTTGTCAGACATTCCTCCAAAACTGTCAAATGATAAATACCCCTTTAACTGCTTCTAAAACCAGAACGCTGCCCAATTAATTCCTGGTATGAAACTCCAAAAAAATGCAGTTCAAACAAGTCTTTCTCAGATGTTGATTTACTTGTTGCAGGACAATGTTAATTTTCAATTATTGCTGTATTTGCTGTCAAAAATATAATTTTCTCATCACAAAGACAGTTTTTAAACTGAGTTTACACCGATACACTGTTTGGGTGTCAGAATTCATGCCATATTAAGACGCGGCATTTGCATCGTAAAAACAAAAAGAGAAAGAACGAGATTTGGACAAGGAGAGAGACAGAGAGAGACCGACACACACACACACGCACACACACACACGCACACACACACACACACACACACACACACACACACAGAGGGAGACAGAGAGACATAGACAGACAGTCAGACTTACTGACTTTTCTTTATTTCATGGGGCTTAAAAGAAGGTTCAAAGTACAATGAGAGAGAGAGAGAGAGAGAGTGAGAGAGAAAGAGAGAGAGAGAGAGAGAGAGAGAGAGAGAGAGAGAGAGAGAGAGGATAACATTCGATGCTAGAAGTCGTCAGAATGCATGCTCACAGGAGGACCATGACTCCATCAATATTTGTACGAGAAAATGTCCCAATCTGCCTGTCTCCCTTATGTGACGGGAGAAAGGTATCCTTAGCGGATTATGACTTTATTCAGTTATTCTGCAGAAAAGACAAATGCTGGAGAAAAACCGTTCTTTTCTGCAGCATTTCTGCATAATGTCATCTTTCGCCGAAGCAGCGTTTTTTTCTGCAGCAAAACATTTTACTGCAGTAAAATTGAAATCAAGAATGCTGCAGTAAAACGGTGCTGTTGTTTTACTGCAGAAAACCTGTTTACATTTTTTTCTGCAGCATTTTGTACTGGCTCTTGGCGGATTATGACATTATTCAGTTATTCTGGAGAAAAACCGAAATGCTGGAGAAAAAAGTGTCTTTTCTGCAGCATTTCTGCATAATGTCATCTTTCGCCAAAGCAACGTTTTTTACTGCAGTAAAACAGTTTTTCTGAAGCATAATGTTTACTTGGTTTTCTGCAGCATTATTGCGATTAACTTTTTCTTCAGAATAGTCTGTGACAGTTTTTCTGGAGAAAAACGAACGACCTTGTAAAGTAGCGTTTGTATTCGTCGCCCCTTGGGATAGTATAATAGTTTGTAACTATTGGTAATTCTGGATGAGTCCATCTCTCGACAGAGGGGGGCTCGCGTGCTCCAACATTATAATGAGCCAGTACAAAATGCTGCAGAAAAAGTGTAAACAGGTTTTCTGCAGTAAAACAACAGCACCGTTTTACTGCAGCATTCTTGATTTCAATTTTACTGCAGTAAAATGTTTTGCTCCAGAAAAACCCGTTGCTTCGGCGAAACGGGTGACATTATGCAGAAATGCTGCAGAAAAGACAGTTTTTCTCCAGCATTTCTGTTTTTCTGCAGAATAACTGAATAATGCCAAAATGCTGAAGAAAAAGTGTAAACAGTTTTTCTCCAGTAAAACAACATCACCGTTTTACTGCAGCATTCTTGATTTCAATTTTACTGCAGTAAAACTGTTTTACTGCAGAAAAAAACGTTGCTCTCGCGAAAGATGACATTATGCAGAAATGCTGCAGAAACAAACAGTTTTTCTCCAGCATTTCTGTTTTTCTGCAGAATAACTGAATAAAGTCATAATCCGCTAAGGATAGAAAGGTGAATGACCTACGAATGCCTATTCACAGCGAAGAGGGGGAGGCAAACTTGGCAAAGTACCGGCACAAGAGGCCATCAAGCACTGGCTAATATTGGCCGAAGAGAAGAATGATTCCCGATATTCCTCACTCCTATGAGAGTCAGAGGTCAATGCCCTCCCGATCCCCTCAAAATTCGGGAATGTCTGGGACGTACACAAGCGTTTTAGAAAAGGGTAAAAGTCACACCCGCATGATATGGCTATTTTAGGACATAAGATGTCTCAGTTGGCGAAATAACCGTAGTTTCTATTTGTGGACCGGTTTTGATAATACCAGTTTGTATCTCCGCCTTACTTGTATTATGTACATGCTGTTCATGCCTACTAAAAAGCATATTGTTATTCGTCATAGACTGTGGAAACCGCCAAGCTTTGAAGTTGGATCAGTTTGTTTCTATGTTAAGACTTCAACTGATATATATCCTACGTAATGTGAACGAGCTTTAAACATGATGAAATACCCTTTTTAAAGAGTCGACGCCGTATACAGAAGGTGCTCTTTAATAGAAAAGCACCTTAATAGTCATACTGACCAAACTTTACTCTGTAGCTCTAGCCACAGATAAAACGACGTGCTCAGGGCGCTGTACAAACATTGATAAATACAAGCCTACATGCAAAAAAGAAATGTTGTGAAACTCAAACTACCGAGGACAAAAACATTGTAAACGATTACATTTCAACAAGACCACACGAAAAAAAATAATTTACATAGCGAACAAAAATGAATTATATTATGTGAGTCAAAAATATAACACGGACACCTGTACAGGAACGTACGTAGGTAATAAGCTGGGGAGGTCGAACGGAAAGAGGTCAAGCAATACATATACAAATTGCCGTCGCTTTGTATCGAAGTGAAGGTCAATGACTCTCGGCTAAAAGAATTCCCACGTCACTTGCTAACATTTATTACGCCTTCAACAATCTCCAAGGCGGGCATTCGGGTGTATGTTTAGGCTCCTCATACAACAGGAGTTCTCACCTTGTGACGTCACTATTTCAAATAAATTTGTTGAGGGTTTCAAATATCTGTCCTACAAAAATTCCGAATAACACTGTTGTGTATGCTGTGTGTGTGTGTGTGTGTGTGTGTGTGTGTGTGTGTGTGTGTGGGTATGTGTGTGTGTGTGTGTGTGTGTGTGTGTGTGTGGGTGTGTGTCTGTCTGTGTCATGAAGTGGATTGTGTCTTTGTGTGTGTGTGTGTATGTGAGTGTGTGTGTGTGTGTGTGTGTGTGTGTGTGTGTGTGTGTGTGTGTGTGTGTGTGTGTGTGTTTGTTTTACTTCTGCAGGTTTTCACATATGCTGTGTGTGTATTTGTGTGCCTCTGAGTACCTGCAGTCGTCCGTGCATAATTATGTAAGCTTGTTTGCAAGCGTGCGTGCGAGCGTGCATCTTTGCGAATTCCAGGCAAGAAAACAAACAATCGAGGCAGTGTGTGAAGTAGAGAGAGAAAGAGAGAGAGAGAGAGAGAGAGAGAGAGAGAGAGAGAGAGAGAGAGAGAGACAGAGACAGACAGACAGACAGACAGACAGACAGACAGACAGACTGACACAAAGAGAGAGACAGACACAGAGAGAGACAGACACACAGAGAGTGAGAGAGAGAGGCCGAGACAGAGACAGGTAGACAGGAAGGCTGACATACCCAATAATTATATCAAAAGCTTGAATACGTATTTTCAGTTTCTGTAATTTTTATTTCAAAATTACATTCATAACGCCACTATGAAGTCTCATATCGGTGGATTAGTATGTACAAAGTGTTCAAAGGCAAACCAATATGTTAACACAACAACGGAAGTATATGGGAAGTCAGTTGTTTAGCACAAGCCAGTAAAGAAAAATGAATTAGGATTCTTTGCCTTTTTAAACCAAGATTGCACTTATTCAATAATACATCGTAGAAAACAAGAAAGCAGTTAAACTACATGAACAACGGGACACAACTCAATAGAACTATATCTGACAAGTATATAGGCTTTCCGTTATGCAACATGACTGTGCGGAACTTACATACATTCACAGAAGAATTATACAGAAACAAGTGGTGATGACTGAACGTTGATAGTTCCACATATGTGCGTGAATTCATGTGTGCAAAACAAACCAAGCTTTAAAAAACAAAAAAATGATTTTCCTATTTCATTCTCATCCCTTTGATACAATTTCAAGATGGAAACTGCTTGACGACAACATCTTATTCTTGTGGGTTTCGTTAAAACGAACTATAATTTAATTGTATTTTCGTGAGATATGTGCAAAGTTGATATTTGGATTCTTAGTGGTCCACAGGCACAACCAGGTGCTGTTGAGGGAAGAGGAATGCTGGATTGTAATTCACATCATGAAAAGCTTTTAGTTTGAGCTACGTTTGTCTCTTAATCAAAGCTATTGTACATGCTCACGCGTCGTATACACATGAATGGAACTATCATGTATTGTCACCAGGCTAAGTTTGTATATCTTACAGTGTTGTACTTTACAAAAACAACGGTCAAACGTCACAACATTCTGACTAGTGTAACGTCTCAAACCTCCAACGAAAGAACAGAAACTCAACAATATCACATCCGCGTAAACTTAAAAAGAATAACCTGACTCACATACAATTATCACATCTGCTGCATTATTTACATGTGCATTTGTCTGACAACAAACATCATACGCACACACCACTAAATGAGAGTACCAATTCAAGGAAAAGCCGTTACAGGGAAACAGACAAGACACCCTCATGTATCTAGACAAAAGAAATAGAAACACATAAAATCAGAAACATATCAAAACGAAATAACCAAACACATCTTCAAAACATTCAGTTATGTTGAATTAAAGATGGCAAGCAAATGATACAGTGTAGTTCACAGCCATTCACGTTTGACGAAACTATGACACCATTACCCTTTGGGGTAACCTATATATAAATGCCCTCAATATATTTGATTTTGTTTTTACTGGAAATGTAGTTCTATTGGAGTCACAACCACATCACAACATTACATTCATTGTTGTGGCACTAAGGCAAACTGGAATGTTTAAAGTTCAAAAAAACAATTATTACGATTCTGAGAAAACAGACTTCCTACAAATGCTACATGCATCACATAACGGGTTGGAAAAACGTCACAAGCATAAGACATCAAATTTGAAACATTTCAATGTCCTAGTTCTTGGCACGGGAGAGGTGTCCAGAAAGAGACCCCAAACTAAGCTAACCTATCTTGAATGATTTGCAAATAACACAAAAACAATGAATATCTTCAGAAGGCTCATAGCAACATAAAAACAACATCTCATCACTCGACGTTGAAATGAATTAAGAAATCCACAGTGGTCGATTGTATCAATTCATAATCTGACACCCATCAGGGGCGTTGCCCCTACACCAATCCGGCGATCCCCACTTTTTTTTTCTCCCTGATTTGTCACAATGTTCCAGTCCCTTCTCTGATTATGTGTGCAAAACATAAGGGATGATACGTTTTTCTCAAAGGAAATTAAAATACTTAAGTTTTATGTGCGTTAAGAATAAAGACTGGTAAAAGTAAACATGAAAAAGGAAGTATCAAACATAACTAGCCTTCTATAGTATACACAACAGAGAAGCATACGCTGAGAATACACCTGCATAAACACGCATGTCCGCGCAGATACACACACCCACACACTCTATCTCTCGATTTTGCAGATACATTTCTTCAGTCGCAGTTATCAATAGGGATTGAACTTAACACTTTCATGCAGCTAACTGTTTTCTGACGAAAAGCAAAATCTTAAATATCTGATGTTTTTAACAGATATTCCTTACATTGTGTTTTTGTGGGAATTGTTGATAAAAATGTAACACACTGAACGTCCACCACACTCACGCTGAGCTTTTAATTTGACTTAATTATTAACGTTTTGGAATGTTGAAGATATTAAAATGACATCGTGCCACAAGATTACTGCCACTCAAAAGATGATCACTACGAAGCCTAAACAACAGCGACATACATTGTAAGGTCAGGCAGAGCGATTCGGCAGTGCTTGACGCTTTTGTCGTGAATTGTGTTTTCTCTCCCAACAATTGTGTATACAAAATACAAAGATTTATTGGAGCGAGAGACTCACACGAATTACTTCATCAGTAGTCTTAACTTTGAAAAATCGCGTTCATGGGTGTTTTATTTGTTAACAAGTGCACACATCTATAAAGTGAGGAGTTACACTTTTAATGTGACCAAGAGTCTATTTCTGCGATGTGAAAATTTGACTTCTTTATTGAGTTATTGCGTTGTGAACGTTGATTTAACATTAGAGACGCAAGTTGGTCTGCTCAGACATTACTGTTGCCTTTCCGTTTGGCCTCCTGCGCCATTTTAAATTGTAAGAACAAGGCAACACTTATAGAAGTGTGTATCTTTTGTACCTCATACTTTGGTCAAGGCAGGAGACCGATAAAAGCGCTTCTTGCCAAGCAAGAGGAGGGGGGCGGCAAATTGGCGACGAACAGACAACTGAAGTTGCTGACAACAGACATAGCTGATTCTTATCCAATGCCAGGTAACTTGGCACGACAGTATTCGGTCAGCAAAAGCCAACTTGTCAGATAAGTACTTATTCGGCCAGAAACAAACGGCCCGGGCAGCTATAAGGCCAAGCCTGTCCTTGCCCTGGGGCACAATCTTCAATGCTGGCAATATCTCCAGCCCCATTGTATTGTGCTTGGACGGACAATCGCAAACGTTCAAACGGGTAAGTCCCACTTTGAACTGACAAGGGAAAACGTGTAGACATCAGTCGCCTCCTCCACAATTCCCCGCCGCAATAGCACCGGAAACAGGCAGCTGTTTAGCAGTCAGCCGCTGCTTGTAAAAGAGACAGTTGATCCTCAACGTGTTCTTCGTGGCGAACTTCATATGTTCTTCAGCATGATGTTGGGCAGAGCGTTACGGCGTCGCCGCCATTGGCCCAGGTTGTGCGTCTGCTGTCGGAGATTCTGCACCCAGGTGATGGTCTCTTTGGGGTCTTCAGCCTGCAACAGCAATAATCATGGTAAGGTTAGGTAAGATAACGTAAGGTTAGGTAAGGTACGGTCAGGTCAGGTCAGATCAGATCAGGTCAGGTCAGATCAGATCAGGTAAGGTCGTGTCAGGTAAGGCCAAGTCAGGTCAAGTAAGGTAAGGTAAGGTAAGGTAAGGTAAGGTAGGGTAGGGTAAGGTAAGGTTAGGTAAGGTAAAGTAGGGTACGGTAATGTCAGGTCAGGTAGTTTCATATAGTTCCCTGATATTTCACTTCATCGAAAGTGTTGATTTTTGTTGGATGTACGCAAAAGTTGATGCTTTGCCTAACACAGTCTTCTTTGTGTACAATCGATTCAATGAGAAACGTGCTACATATACATGGTAGGGTCTTCTGCTTCGAATTGGTCTCCTTTTTTTTTAAACAGTTTAAAAAAATAAAAAATTCAAAAGAATATTTACAGAAATAGCTAATCAAAGACCATCAGATCACGAATGACTTTAGAAGAAAAACTTGCCTTTTTACAAGTTCTTATGAAATCCATGCAATGAGTGGCTTTATTGAAATGTATGATTTAAACTGACACAAGTACTGACCTTAAAGATGTAGGCTTCCCGTCCCCACTCCTGAAGTTCAAAGACATCATCACAGTCAGGGTCCACTGTCACCACGCTTTTCTCCAACAGGAAAGGGTCCTGCAATAAACAAACAACATAAGTCAGTCTGTCACAAATCCCAGCTCTGTCGATCGCAATGTACTTCAAGCGGACTGAAGGGAACAATTAACTACAAAGTCAATATCAGGGACAAGTGTAACAAGCTTAATTTTCAGTTTTTCAAACAACATCATCGCTATCTACATCTCACCACAACATCATCTGTGTACTATGATAGAGCAAATAGCTGAATGACAATCTATGGCACCTGATCATGTCTGTTCAAACGCTTCTCATTATCTTCATTGCATGACTTTGTAAATATCTGCAGCGCTGCTTGTTTAACTGTTAAGTTGTATTCATGACGGTGCCATAGAGTTACCGAGTTCAGCAAATGAATGCTTTAAAAAAAAAGCAGCTATGAATAGATATCAGTCTCTGTAGAACGATGAGCAGTAAGAGGTTGGACTTACCCGCACAGCTTGGTATTTGCCGTTCTTCTCTCTCACCAGCACCACAGCGGCTTGCTGGCCCAGTACTGTGTTGTCGTTTCGTTTCTGTTAGACAAAACAAACATAAGGGTAAGTCAAGGGCTCATACTTTTTTCTTCTGTTTTCCTTTGTTTTGGTCCAAATCACAATTGTTTATTCTTAGACCTTTTTTCTCTTTCATATTTCTGTTTTCCTTTTCCCGGCAAACTTCTTCTTCCTTATTTGTATTTCCCTTGGAACATGATTTAACCTAGCACAATTTTGTCCTGTATGCCCTCTCCCCAAAAACAAAAAAAAAGCATAACAAAACAGTGACAGCCAAATAAAGGCAGTCAAACAAACGTTACAAAGGTCACAACCAAAACGCACCAAACAGCCAACCAGAACAACCATTCAACCCATCAAACAATGCAACAATTAAAAACAAAATGTCAGCTTACCTGTCCTTGCGTGAGTAGCACGGCGTGTATTGGTGTGAACTTGATGTTACGGCAACGCTTGGCTGCCCACGTGTGGTCCGGAGGCTGTGCGTACCACATGCGTGACGTGATGACGTCACTCACATCTTTCTTACTCCATTCCAACACCTCTAAGGCCACCTGTTGAAGAAGAAAATACATCTGGACATCAGTAACAAACCTCAGTCTTTTTTCTTTTTTCTTACAAGAGAGGATAGTCGTATAATTCAACACAGAACACAATATACACCAATAACGATGTCTGGACAAACACGCTGTGTCTAAGAACTGCATGCAGTCCACTGAGGTTGGGGTTTGGGGGAGAGGAGAAAGACACACACAGAATGGCAGACAAACAGACACAGATTGAGAGAGAAAGAGAGAGAGAGAGAGAGAGAGAGAGAGAGAGAGAGAGAGAGAGAGAGAGAGAGAGAGAGAGAGAGAGAGAGAGAGAGAGAGAGAGAGAGAAAGAGCTTGGCACAGACAGAGTGAGATGAGAAAATCGTTCTTATTCTTCTTCTCGGAGTTCAATAATGCAAAGCACTAACTGTCCCAATTTCTAACTTGTAGAGATACAAAAAGTAAAACTCACCCTGTTGACCTCGATTTTCTCCATGAGGCTGCATCGTCGTAGTTCGGATTGCTTCCGCTTGATGCGCACACTTCCGCTACCCTTGGCTTTCTGGAAAAAATAAGGTAGGACGCCATCTTTCATTACAATGTCAAGAGAGACTCTTTTTATTTATAAAAAAAATGTAATTCTGCTGCAGGGAAAGGATCAATGCACCGTAAGGAATAAAAACCAACCAGCCACAGTTTCCGACGTTGGTCATAATATACTAGATTTCGAAAGAGGCAAGTCGACGCACACCATTGCCTTTCCTGTGTTTGATTTAACCCAAAGTCTGACCTGACAAAGACGTTTGTGTGTGGCTGTGTTTATGTCAAAGGTTTACGGGAAGATCAATGCGTTCACTTGTCTTCAATTATAATAATAAGATAAGAAGAACATTTATATAGCGCTAAATCAAAAACTTTCGTTAAAAAGGCTTGCTCTAAGCGCTTGACATCTAAACTAAAACGTCATTCACACTCTTTGCAATGATGTACAAGAACTTCATGTCACACTCTTTCATTCAGTATAGCACCATTCACACAGTTGTTATTCTGTACAAGACAATAAGTTAGTCTAACATTTAGAATGTTCATAAGGTGAAAACAAGAGAAAACCAGACTGATTAAAACAACTGCTTAGTGCTAACATAGCATGAATCTTAATGATAACGGAATACATATTTAACTGTTAAGACCATAAAAAACCTATATGCTAAAATAACTTCGAACTTTTAAGAACTTCTTATAAGATACACAGCACATCTAGATAAACACCAGAATGATAAAACAAAAGGCAACTCGTTAAAACTATTATCACTTTCAGCGCTTCTAGCTGCCCATAATTGCAACATATTTTTCACTTGACTTTCAGCTGTAAGTGTGTCTCCTGCCACTACCCTATTTTGAATACCTTTTTGAATTTGTTCCTGTAAAAGCCGAGCATAACCATCGGAATTTCAAACACCTCACCGGCGTTTTTAAGGGCGATGAATAATGATGCAGACCTTTCGAAATAATTCTAATTTATCTCTTCCTGTGCCTGAATAAGTTTACCCTAACAAGACCTTTTTCTTCAAACAGACATCAATGATGTTTACTTCATCGAAAAGAAAGACCAGTAAAGGCAATTGTCTGTCGGCTCATATCCGGAAAACCTACTAACATTCCCGTTAGTTATCAGTGTTTTTCCTGACACTGAAACAAGCACTAGCTGATCCATATATTGCACACGTTTAGAAAGATCAAGATGGAAATAGTTCCGACGCTTCACTTTGTGGTATGGTGTTCTGAACTCTGGCATTC